>NW_004524935.1:734741-743092 GCF_000260255.1 Octodon degus
TCTATTTATGTATTGTTAGAAAGTAATTATTTTTTTAATTGAGGAGAGAATGTACTTCATTTTCTTGGGAGTGTAAATATGCTGTACAACTACTGGTTTATTTTATACTCTTTTTAGAAAAAAAGACCTATATGAAAAGCTGTGAATCTCAAAAATGGCATGATCAATTATGTGTGACCTGTGTTTCTGGGGAATATTGTTGGTTTTGGCAATTAACTTACTGATTTTTTCTTTTTTCCAAACATAGTGTAATGCTTTAATTATTTACTTCATAAGAGTATAGGAAGTTATTTTTCAATGTTATCTCATTAATGGAAAATAAATCAAAAGTTCTGAAAGCTGAGGAGGGGCATCAAGAGCGGACAGAGAAATATGACCCCTGGATACTGAGTTGCAGTGAGACAGGATCAGGAAGCTCTGGTGTGCTATTGTATAGCAGAGTGACCATAAAGAACAAAATATATATGGATTTCAAAAAGATAAAGGGACTTTAAAAGATTTCTCCACAAAGAAATGATGAATGTTTGAGGGGATCAATATGATCATCCTGAAGTAAATATTATGCTGCATGAATGTACTAAACCATTGCATGGTACTTCATTAATAAGGATAACTTCTATGATATGTGTGTCAGTTGAAAACAAATGACTTTTGTGTTAATTAAAGTCAATAAAGCACAAATAGTCAAAAATTTCTTAATTCTACACACATTTAGTGAACTATAATCTGCTTTTAAGGGAGGCACACATTTTAGTGAGTTGAGATGTTCATGGAGATTGGAGTTGTTTGTAAAGAGAGAGTTTTTTTTAATTTTATGCTGGTAGTATATAACAATTTGGATCAGTTGTCAGAGACTAAAGATTAGAATTAAGTTATCCTATATGCTTGTATACATTTCAGTATGCTGCATAGACATGTTGATCTTAGTCTATGGTGCTATAAGATATAAGTTCACAGTAATAAAAGAAATGTTGCCTAATATTGTCATGAACATTAAAAAAAATTAAGGTGCATTTGGCATATAATTACGACTATGTAAATACTTTTGTATTTTTAAAATTTATTTGCCCTTAATTTTCCACATTATTTTGTAATTAATTTTATTGAGAGAGAAATAGCAATGAGACAGTTTCAAAACAGGTTAGTATGACAGTTGTAATAACTAATACATTGCATATTGTTGTCTTAATAGTAGTTACTCATAGTACAAAATGGAGACATGATATCTCTTCTAGACATTATTAGTAAAAATCTTTCTTCTCATTGAATTAAGAGAAAGGAGCTGTATATCTATATTAACTATTTTGTATATACACATACAAAATGGTCCTTCATTTGTATCCCATTTTTTGTTTACTTTTATCAGAGATGTGTATTCCATTTCCATTCAAAAATTTTAGGTGCGTGAATTCAGCAAAAAAATTGAATATAATACACTAGTCCATAACAGTAGTAGGTTATCCGCAGAACTGTAAATATCAAAAGTTGTTGAATTGAACCTTTTACAGCTGAGCATATTGATATGGCTTTATATTTTATATCTCGTGTTTATACATTTCTGATGGATGGTTAGGATCAAGATAAAGCAAGACCTATATAATAAAAAGCATACCTTTTGTATCTGACAGGGTCAGTTAAATCACCTCAGATTTCAACCTAAAATCATGTACTGCAGTTTGTAGATCCTTTGTCAGTATCAGCCATGTGAGTGAGTCATGGAAATAATTTGACCAATTTGCTCTCTGTGAAAGCCTGAGAGAATGTTTTCTCTCTAGAAGACTCTCCTTGGGGACACTCTACATCATTGATCACTTTTATCTATGGACCCATAATCTCCTTGAATAGAAAATTTGGGACACCACTGAGTTACAGAATGGTGCACTACAGGTTCCCTTATGTCTTCTGTACTCACTGACCTTGAAATTTTGGGCACAAAATATTGGATATCCTTATAGCCACTCTTTTCCTCTAATTTTTTGGTATGTAAACTTAAGTTGTTAACCCTTCAGAAATAAAGCTTAATGATATAATTACCCTATAACATAAGAAGTTGAGCTTAATGTCTCTTTATGCCTGAATATCAATGCCTTAGGCATAATATGGAACATGTATTTTAGATCAATAGTTTATATGCTAAAGTTGAAATCCCTATAGATTGCAACCCCCCAAAAAATAGTAAAAACAACCCAAATAAACAATTGTATATTTTTACATAGGAATTTAGAAGTCTAACCATAAACAACATTGTAGCAGGACAATCCTATGGCATTTGTTTTTACCTCTTCTTTTCTCACTATTTTTTAAACTAATATTTACTTGAGAGAGAGTATAGCAGTAGTTGTTATGACATTAGAAGCAGTACACCTTTAGAAGACCAGAATGACAGGCATTCCAAACATGACCCTAGTGTTACATCTCAGTGCATTTGTTTAGTTAACAGGTATCAGCATACATAGTCAGGGTGAGAGTCTTACCAATTATCTGCTAGTTTCAAAAATCCGATGAATATTGTCAGGATCATTGCCTTAACCATCTTGTGTATATAGATGTATGTTTTTGCCCCTGCCTTGTTTCCTAGGTTCTCCTTGTCCATTCTTCATTGTTTAATCATTAAATTCTTGCTTTCCATTTTATTGTGTTACTTCAATTTTTGTTTCTTCTTTTGAGGTGTTTTTTTTTTTTTTTTTTTTTTTTCCGGGGATTGAACTCAGGCCCTTGCGCTTGTCAGGGAAGCACTTATTCCACTGAGCCATCTCCCTGGCCCTTTGAGTTCTTAACAAGGGAGACTATATGCTATTTACACATATGGGTCTGATTTATTTCACTTATGAGTACATCCTCAAGTGGCATCCACCTATATATGAGGGCTTTCAGTTTATCATTCTTTATAGCTGAGTAATAGTTCATTGAATAGAAACACCACGACTTTTTCATCTATTCTTCAAGTAACAGTCATATTGGTCGCTTCCAAGATTTCGCTAACACAAATTGTGCTTCTATAAACATAGGTGCACATATATCACTATGATATGATGTTTTCAGTTCTTCTGGGAAAATTCCCAGCAGAATTCAATACCCAAAAATCTATAAATGTAATGCACTAGATTAATTGAACCATATCAAAAAACCACATTATCATCTCAATTAATGCAGAAAAGGCTTTTGACAAAAGTCCAACACTCAGAATCCAGGGATAACTGGATTGAATAGGATTTCCAGTCCTAGCTTTGAAGGAGTCTCCAAACTGATTTCCATGATGTTTTCACCAGTCTGCATAACCGCTAGCAGTGGAGAAGGGCTCGTTTCTCCCCACAGCCTCTCAAACATTTGTTGTTTGATTTTTTTATGATAGCCATTCTTTCTGGGGTGGGATGGTATCTCAGTATTATTTTAATTTGCATTTCATGGATGGCTAGTGATGGGGAGCATTTTTTTCATATATTTATTAGCTTTTAAAATCTTGTCCTCTGAGAAGTGTGTGTTCATCTCAGATGCCCATTTCTGGATTGGGTCTTTCATTTGGGGGACCTAATGATTTTTAGTTCTTTATAAATTCTGGAGAGAAAAACTTAATCTTAGTGCTTATTACCTATTCTTTTTCCAAATTTGTGGGTTGTCTTTTCACTCTGTTGATATTTTTTTTTTCATGTGCAAAAACTCAGTAAGAGGAGGTACTGGTTGTTAATTTTTTCAAGTGTTACCCATACAGTGTGATTTTTGTTCATGAACTCTTTACTTAACCCTACGTCTTCTAGATTTCCACCTATTTTCTCTTCCAGGAGATTTTGCATGTCTGTTTTAATGTTTACATCTTTCATCCATATTGACTTTAGTTTAGTGCATGGTATAGATCTGTGTCAAGTTTCAGTTTTTGGCATGTAGAGAGCCAGTTTTTCCAGCACCATTTGTTAAAGAACTATCTTTCTACCAGTAAGCATGTTTGGAACTTTGGTCAAAGATAAGGTGGCTGACTGTATTTGCGTCTGCATCTTCTAATATATTCCATTGATCCTTGGGTCTATTTTTTAATTAACCATGCTGATTTTATCACAGTAGTTTTGTTGTATAATTTCAAGTCAGGAATTGTAATGCCTACTGCTTTGTCTTTGTTGTCCAGGATTTCCTTTCCTATTCTAGGCCTTTTCTGGTTCACAATAAATTTTTTGTATGAATTCGCTAGATCTGTTAGCTATTTTGGTGGTATGTTGATAGAGATTGCATTAAATCTGCATAACAATTTTGGGACTATACCCATCTTTAAAATGTTGGTTTTCTCTATCCTGTAGCAGGGATTATCTTTCCATTTTCCGAAATTCTCTACGATCTCTTTTTTCAGATTACTTTAATGTCCATTGAATAGACCTTTCACTTCTTTACATTAATTCCTAAATATTTCATTTTCCACAGTGCTACTTAAAAAACATATTCTTTAACTTCCATCTCAATGTGTTATTTATCTTGGTAGAGGAGGCTTTTGGGTACTGACTTTGTATCTTGCTATGTTACTTAATTTGTGTATTAATTCTAGTAGATTCTAGGTGGAGTTTTATGGGTCTTCCAAATAGAACATTATGTCATCTGCAAATAATAATTACCTATTTTTATTCCTTTCATTTCTCTCTGTTGTCCAACAGCTCTAGCTAATGATTACAGGAAAATATTGAATAGGAGTGGTGATAGAAGACATCTTTGTCTTTTACCTGATCTGAGAGTAAACGATTTCAGTTTTTTCCCATTTAGAATTATATTTGCTGTTGGGTTGTCATAGATAGCTTTTATCAGATTGAGGTAGAGGCAGTCTATTCCAAATTTCTGTAGTACTTCGAACAAGAATGAGTGTTGGACTTCTGTCAAAAGCCTTTTCTGCATTAATTAAGATGATAATGTGGTTTTTGGATATGGTTCTATTGATCTAGTGTATTACACTTATAGATTTTTGGGTATTGAACCCTGGAACCCCTGAGATGAATCCTACCTGGACATGGTGTATAATCTATTTGATGATTTGCTATATTTTATTTGCTAGGATTTTATTGAGGATTTTTGCATCTATGTTCATGACAGAGATTGGTGTGTAGTTCTCTCTTTCACCTGCGTCTTTCCCTGGTTTTGGTATCAGTACAATACTTGCCTGCAGGAGCGATTTTTTGAAGGATTGCTTCCTTTTCAATTTCATTGAAGAGTTTGAGGAGTGTTGGGAATATATAGTGTGGAAATTTCTTGTAGAATTCAGCTGTGAATCCATCAGACCCTGGGCTTTTCTTTGTCATTAGGTTTTTTATTACATGTTTATTTCATTGGCTGTTATTGGGTTATTGAGACTCCTTCTATGTTCTTGATTCAATATTGGTAATATGTACATTTCTAGGTATCTGTCCATGTGTTTTGTGTCTTCTATTGTCAATGAGGAAATTGATGATCTTCTGAATTTCCATTGGGTTTGTCGTAATTTCACCCTCTTCATTCCTTATTGCCTGTATTTGAGTTTTTTCTTCCTCTTTTTGACGAGGTTAGGCAGGGCCTCATCAGTTTTATTTAACCCTTGATAGATCCAACTTTTTCCTTTATTTCTTAGAATTGTTTTCTTTCTCATGATTGAATTAAATTCTGCACTAATCTTTGTGATTTCCTCCAATCTTTGCACTTTGGCTATGGTTTGTTCTTCCTTTTCTAGACCTTTGATGTGTGCATTAGGCTATTTATTTGTTTGCATTCTGTTTTCCTCATGTGTGAGTTCACAGTTATAAATTTACCTCTAGGAACTATTTTCATCCCATCACATAAATTCCGATATGTTTTGCTTGAATTTTTCCCGAATTGTAGAAATTTTTTAATTTCCTTTTTGACCCATTGGTTGCTGAGGAGGGTGCTGTTTAATTTCCATGTATTTATGGGATTTTTGTAGTTTCTTTTGTCATTTATTTCCTGTTTCATTTCACTGTGGTCAGATATGCTTGGGATAATTTCTGTTTCCTTGCAAAGACTTAAGTATGATGTTTGGAATAGTATGTCGACTCTGAGAAAATGTTGCATGTGCAGCTGAAAAAAATGTGTATTCAAATATGTTTGCGTGGAACACTCTGTATATGTCTACTAAGTCCATTTCTTCCAACTTCTATTTAAGTCCTGCTACTATCATACTAGTTTTTGTTTGCTTGACTTATCTTTTTTGGGTAAAGGAGTCTTAAGAACTCATGTGGAGATTGAGGTACTGGATATTACATTTTTAATGTTGATTAAGATTTGTCTTATAGAGTTGGGTGCTCCCATGTTTGGTGCATACATAATTATGAGTGTTACCTCTTACTCTTGAATTTTTCCCCTAACCAGTACATAGTGGCCTTCTTTATTTTGTTTGATCAGTCCTGGTTTGAAGTTGAGATTGTCTGCGAATAGCATTGATATTCCTGATTTTCTGAGGTGCCATGACATGCAGTATTATTTTCTATCCTTTGACTTTCTGCTTATGAATTTCTTTATGAGCTAAGTGTGTTTCTTCTATACAGCATATTGTTGGATTTTGCTTCCTAATCCACTGTGCCACTCTATTTCTTTTAATTGGTGAATTGAATCCATGTTCATTAATTGATATAATTGAGATGTATTGACTTATGTTTGACATGTTATTTACCTGCTGTTGCTTACGTCTTTTCTTCTGTGTTTAACTCTTTGCCCTTTTTTGGCGGGTTCTTTTCTTTCTCATTCATGGAGTTCTGGTCATTTTGGTCCTACCATAGAATATCTTTAGCAGTCTGAGTAGGGTTGGCTTTGTCATCATGAAATTCTCTGGTTGTTCTTTGTCATTCAAGTATTTCACTTTCCATCAAACTTAACAGGGAGTTTTATAGGGTATAGTAGTCTAGGCTGGAATTTGTTTTCATAGAGGACTTGAAATACTCTGTTCTGTGATCTTTTTGACTTTATGGTTTGTAAAGAGAAGTCTGCCATTATTCTCATGGATTTTCCTTTAAATGTGATGTTTATTTACTCTAGTGGCTTTTAATATATTATTGTTGTGCTGAATCTTTGAGATCTTGACTATTTTATGTCTGGATGTGTTTTTAATTGGGTTGGTGTTATTTGGAGTTCTATATCCTTCAATTAACTGAATTTCCCATTGTTTCCCTTTAGGAAGTTTTCTGCTATTACTTCTGCCCATATTATCTTTATATCTGTTGTATTGACTCCTTCTTTCTCATTGGTACCTATTAGTCTCACATTGTTCAACTTTGCATCATCTTGCAGATGATGAATTATTTTTTTCTTGCATCCTAATTGTTTTTGAGAAATCTTTTCTTACTTTTTCACTAGCTACAATGCTTTATTTAGGATCTGAATCTCTATCTTCACTTTCATTTACATAATTATTGGAGCTTGTTATGTTGATATTTTGTTCCTCTATATGTCTTTGACTATGCTTCATGTGATCCGTTTCTTTCCTATATTACTCGTTCAAGGATTCCATCTTTTTTTTTCTATTGTCATCTAATTTTTCATCAGTGTCTTCTTTAGAAGCTGTTAGTAATTCATTCATTATAGTCATCCTTTCTCTTTTTTTACTTCAAGGATTACTTCTGATCTGAGTTCCTGTATACCTTTGTGCAGTTGTTTCATTACTTCAGACACTACTAATTCATAGATTTCAGTTGTTTGATTTCCAAATTTCTGCTGTGCTAGTGTCTTTTACATTTGTTCTGGCTGGGCTTGGGGCCTGGAATTGCATTTTCCTCCTTCTCTTGGTCATTTTGTATCACCCTGTATTCTGACCTTTCATGTAGAGTTTTGATGCAGTTATAACCTTAGTACCTAAGATTCTTACCCAAGAGTGATTATATGGTTAAGATAGTCATAATTTTGCATTACAGAACTTCAATTAAGAACACTAATAATGAGTAGTGATATTCACCAGTTGATGAACTACTGTAAATAATGACTTTGTATTTTAGACAGTTAGAGCAAGCATGATGTCTGTGTAAGCTAAGCAGATATTAAATTGGGTATTTTTATGTAAGTTAATTTCCCTAAGTTCTGTCTTACCACTTCCCCGTGTACCTGGTATCTTCCAGAAAGACTAGTTCACCCCAGTTACCTTTTGACCCTTCTCTCAGTTATGAGAGAAAAAGAGAGGATGCTCTTATATATCTGGGTCTAGCAAAGTGTCTCAGCTTACAGGGTGCCAATCTATGAAGTTTGAAGTCATTCATTTGTGCCTGGGTTGGGTCTGGCTGCCGTATTCAGATTATTCCTGCTGTACCCCATGGGAGTGAACCTGCTGTGCCACTCTTGTCAATATGTTCTGCTCTTGGAGTAGCTGGATGGTTCTTGCCCCTTACCTCTCTGCTGAGACTTCA
>NW_004524935.1:748432-750607 GCF_000260255.1 Octodon degus
AAAAAAACAAATTTTAATAGATATGATAAACCTATGAGCAATATAGAAATTTTACTGGGGGACTGTAACACCCCATTGACACAAAAAGACAGATCAACCATGCAAAAAATGAGCAAAGAAATGATAGAACTAAACTAAACTTGTGAATAAATGGACTTAGTATATCATTACAGAATGTTTCACTCAACAGCATCACTCAAATTGCTCAGTCAATTAAAGTTCCTGCTTAGTCAGACACTGGGGCAGGGAGTTTGATCCAAAGGCCTGTTGTTGCAACCTGGTCCCTGAGGTGCATTGAGACAACAATTAAGACTGGGCATGGTGACACGTGCCTGTAATCCCAGCACTTGAGAGACTGTAAAAAAGAGGATCACTACTAGTCTGATCTACACAGTGAGACCCTGTAGATCTTATCTCAAAATATAAATAAATAAATAAATAAGGAATTAAACAATATTTACAATATAACAAAAATGCAGACACAACTTACTGGAACCTGTGGAATGCAATGAAAGCTGTATTAAGAGGGAAACTTACAGCAATAAATTCTTAAATCAGGAAAACAGCATGCACTCAAATAAACAGTCTTATGCTACATCTCAAACTCCTAGAAAAAGAAGAGAAATTCAAGTACAAAGCCCAAAGAAAACAGAAAATTATAAAGATCAGAGCGAAAATAAATACAATGCAGTCAAAGAAAACAATAAAAAGAACTAAAGAGTTGAAGAGTTAGTTATTTGAAAGAACAAATAAAATTGATAAACCTCTAGCTAACCTCATTAAAAATGGAAAGACAAAATTGAAACTCATGCAATGAGGAATAAAATCACCACAGACCTTGTAGAAATTCAGATTATCAATACTTACTTCCAAAATCTATACTATCACAGAATAGAAAATTAAGAAGAAATGTATAGATTCTTAGATACACATACACTACAAAACCTAAGTCAAGAAGATATCAAGGTTCTTAAAAACCCAATAGTAGCCAATTAAATTGAAAATATAATGAAAAACCTGCCAACAAACAAAAAATCAGGTCATGATGGGTTCTCAGCTTAATTCCACAAGAAATTCAGTGGGGGACATAATGTCAACTCTTCTCAAACACTTCAATGATATTGAAAGGGAAGAAATTCTCTGAAACTCTTTCCAGGAGGCAAGCATTACTCTTATAGCAGAAACAGAGAAGCACCCAACCAAAAAAGAAAACTATAGGCCAATATACCTAATGAACATAGATGCAAAAATTCTGAATGAAATGTTAGCAAACATTATGAAGATTATGCATCACGATTAAGAAAGATGCATTACCGGAATGCAAGGATGGTATAATATACACAATGCCATAAGTATAATACAACACATCAACAAAGCCAAAGACAAAAATCACATGATCATCTTAATAAATCCAAAGAAAAAAGCTTTTTGCAAAATCTGAACACTCATTCATCATAAAAATATTACAGAGAATTGAAATAGATGGTCTTTAATTGAACCTGATAGAAGCCATGTACAGCAAACCAACAGAAAACATCATACTTAATGAATAAAAATTGAAAGCCTTCACTTTAAGATCAGGAACAAGACAAAGATGCCCACTGTCATGACTCCTGTTCAATATAGTTCTGGAAACACTAGACAGAGCAATTAGATAGGAGAAAGAAGTAAAAGCAATAATGATTGGAAATGTAGAAAAATTATCATTATTTGCTGATGATATGATACTGGACATAGAAGACCCCAAAAACTCCACTAAGAGCCTTGTAGATTGGATAGCCAATTCAGTAACTTAGCAGGATATGAAGTGAACACTCAAAAATCCATAGCATTTCTGTTCACAAACAATGAATGCATAGACAGAGAAATTATAGAAATCATGTCTTTTACAGTAATGCCCACAAAAATAAAATACTTAGGAATAAATCTCACAAAGCAAGTAAAAGAGTTATATAGTAAAATTTATAGTCTTCTAGAAAACAAGATTGAAGATGATTTCAGAAAATGCGAAGATATTCCTTGTTTTAGGCTAGGAAAAATCAACATTGTGAAAATGGCCATACTTCCAAAATTATCATACAGTTATAAGGCAATCCAAATTAATATAAGTATACCTCAAAATCTAGGAGAAACATTCCTAAAATTTATCAGTAACCAGAAAAGCAATCCTGAGTA
>NW_004524935.1:750707-752613 GCF_000260255.1 Octodon degus
GCTCCTGTATGTCATTCTGAGCTGGGTCTGTAGTGGTCCCAACAGCATGGTGGAAGGTGTCACTCACGCTTCAGGCCTGGGCTGGGTCCTGATGGATCTGGCAAGTGCAGTGGAGTGAAAGCTCTTCCCTGATTATATAAATCCTAAATGTTCAATGATTAAATAATTCTGAAAATTATTATATTATCCTAGTTCTTAAAATTATTATTTCACTATGGCATAATATTAAGTCTCATAGATATTTTGTACTATACCTGTGTCATCACTGTTGAATATTTATGTTTATGTGTGCATCTTTGTGCATAATATATCAACAATGTCTATCATTTAGGTTTGTGATGAATTTTATTTTGAACAACTGATAATTATAATACCATAAGTGAACGCTTAGCACATTTGCTTCCTGGCCATAGTGTAACATGCCTAAAACCATAGAATATTGGAGACTGTGGAAGAAACACAGTGGGTTCATGTATATACTGTGTTTGAATTACATAGCAATATCCTATCTCAGAAACAAGAAAACAAAAATTATGCTATACACAAATGTCTACATAATTCATGTATCAGTGGACTGATTGTGTGAACTTCAGTAGTTTAGAAGCTTTACTAATTCAGCTCAGCCACGCTATACCCTAAGGTGTAGAGGACACACCATAGGCTGGCTCATCACCTAGATGATATAAAAGGGAAATGAGGAAGAACAGACAGCCTTACCTTCTTTAGACAAGTTACAATCTTCATCTTCAGCTTGGATGTTGTCTCCTGATTTCTAGCACAGACACTTCAGCTGACTTTCAGCATAGACCCATCAACCTCCTGAAATGGTCTTGCATGGAATATTGCAGTGAACTCCACACTTTGGACTGAACACTTTGGTCTCTCATTTACAGACACCTTCTGCAAAAATGATTCAACTCTGGATAAGCATTGTAACCCAATCTTGTAATTCCTTATAAATTTGTATATTTTGTGTTATTCTCTAGTAAAACTTTGATTGATACATTGAATGATTCTATATCTACAAAATATTTGGAAATGCAAATCTAAAGACCAAAAGTATGAGTGGTAGCCTAGGGCTGGAAAAGATAGGAGAGACTAAATGCAAAAGGTATATGTAAAATTTAAAAATTTGATTCAACAACATCCAACACTTGTTCATTATGATATTAACTGTGACATATGGATTCAACTTGAGTAAGAACTGCCTTGTTAGGTAAGATCTAAATGTAGCTGTGGGCTCCTGAAATGAAGGATAGCAAACCAAGGAGGGCTGATTAGAGCCATCATGGATGGCTTAATTAATACACTTGTAGTTTTGACAGAATAACAAAGGAATGAAAAGGAAATGTTTTTTTTTTTGTTTGTTTTTTAAGAACTACAGTTTTTGTTATTGCTTTTGGACTATAGGCTCCAATTTCTTTACCCTTCTTTCTAGAATAGTTTTGAGCCTTTCAAAAAACACTTTGCCTTTCTAGTACAAACTCACAATGGTGACTCTTCAGTGAGCTTCTAGGTTATCATCCCTTGACTTCTACCGGATTTTCCAGATCACTAGTGAACAGACGACCATTTTGGATTTTCTATTCCTGATCCAACAGACAGACACTGAGACTCTTCTGCCTATGATCCTTTAAGCTAGCTGATAAATCTCTTGTACAATTCTACCTATTTTTTATTTAATCTCTTTATAGAGAACTCAACTAATATATATATTTATGTACCAGGAGTGAGGTTTTAGCTGTGATCACTTTTCCTGTGATGACTTGATCTCCGTAGCCCCCATCCCTTACCTTCCCACTGTAGTTTGCTGATCCAATCATCACTGCTTATGCTGAAGACCTCGGGAGAGGGCTAATAGGTGTGGTCCTACCCTTCCAGCCTTGTCACTGTAGTTTGCTGATTT
>NW_004524935.1:752713-753229 GCF_000260255.1 Octodon degus
AGACAGTTACAAATCCAATTATTAGGAGAGTTTCAATAATTGATGCATTGCATATTGTCGTCTAAGTGGTTATTCATTGTACAAGATAAAGACATGATATCCTGTTTATAATTACTATTAGAACAAATATTTCTATTCATTGAATTAAGAGAATGTAGCTGCATATCTATCCCAACAATTTTGAATATACAGATACAAAATGGTCGTCCACTTGTATCCCTTTTTTTCTTTAGTTTCGTCAGAGAAGGGTATTCCATTGCCATTTAAATATTATAGGTGTGTGAATTCAGTAAAATATTCTAAAATAGTCCAGTAGTCCATAATAGTCGTGGGTTTTCCGTAAGACTCACAATATCAGAGATTATTGACTTGAACCTTTTATAGCTGAGAATATTAATACGGTTTCAGTTTTCATACTTGGTTCCTATACTTTTCTGCTGGATGGTTAAGACCAACATAAAGCAAGTCCTATATAACAAGAATTGCAGCTTTTGTATCTGATAAGGTCAATCAAGT
>NW_004524935.1:753809-754903 GCF_000260255.1 Octodon degus
TTCAGTGCAGTTGCTTAGTTCACAGGTATCAGCATATATAGTTAGTCAGAGTGAGAATTCTACCAAATAACTGTTAGCTTTGAAAACCTAAAATTCTCAGGATCATTTCCTTACTCATCTTAGATATAACAAGGAACAGGTATTTTCCATCAACTATTGATATGTTAAACTTTAAGACCCTACAGATTATGAAGAAAAAATTAAGAAACAAAAACTATTTTAAAAAATAGGAAAAAACAGTGACATAATTTTACACAGAAATTTAGAAATCTAAACATATACAGCATTGTAGCAGGACAGTCCTGTGGCATTTCTTTTCTTATAGATTTTTTTCATTTGTTATTCTTTTTTTAAAACAAGCATTTACTTGAGAAGCAGTATGGCAGTAATTGGTGTGACATGACAAGCAGAACGTATTTAGAAGACCAGAATGACAAATATTCCAAGCATGACCCTACTATTACACATTGCTAGCTTCAGTGCAGTTGTTTTGTTCACAGATATCAGTATATATAGCTAGCCAGGGTGAGAATGCTACCAATTAGCTCCTAGCTTCAAAAACCTGCTGAAGATTCTCAGGATCATTGCCTTTATGTCCTGTGCATATAAATGTATGACTTTGCCTCTGTCATGTATCCTAGCTTTCCTCCTTACCCTCTCTTCCTTGTCTAATCCTCAAGTTCTCACTTACATTTCAATTGTGCTATATATTTCTACTTTTATTTCTTCTTTTGAGTTCTTATACTAGGGAGACTATATGATATTTACACATGTGGGTCTAGTTTATTTTACTTATAAGTACATATTCAAGTGGCATCCACTTAAATATAAAGTCTATGCATTTGTCATTTTTATAGCTGAGTAATACTCCACTGTATAGAAATACCACATCTTTTCATCCATTCCTCAGGTGATAGGTATCTTGGTTGATTCCAACATTTGGCTATAAAAATTTCTGCTGCTATAAATGTAGGTACAAATATATCACTATGATATGACATTTTTGGTTGCTCCAGGAAAATTCGCAGTAGGAGGATAACTGGTCTGAATGGGATTTCTAGTCCTAGTTTTTTAAGGAGTATCCACACTGATTT
>NW_004524935.1:756692-758111 GCF_000260255.1 Octodon degus
TCTCTGTCACCTGATTGAGGGAGGGGGCAACAGGCAAACCAGGTGAAAATCTGCCTGGAAGTCTCCAGGTACATCAAGAGGAGGTGACCAGACAGGACAGGGGAAACTAATTTAAATAAAAATTGATAATTTTATGTCTGGTTAGCTATACAGTCATAATGCTTGCCCTTATAGTCTCACACTCAAACCCATTTATTACAAAAGTTTATCAATTGCTAAATCTCAACCCAATATTACTGTTGATAGTTGGAGTACTGTAAATACAAAACTGCAATTGCCTGAAACACAAACTCTCCCTTGGGTAATAATATTGGTATGAGCTAAGATAACTACTACATCAAACTCTACACCAAAGGTCAGAGGACAGTACTATACAAAATGACAAAGAAAAGCAGTAAAATGCATTCTCAGGACCAAAATCCACAAAGAACAAATGCAGGAGGCATAGCATTGAAGAAATTGGAAGCCAAGCACCTGAAATCTCTGAAATAACGGAATTTGAGATAAAGAAACAGCTACAGAAAGGTACAGAGGATATCAGATCACAAATAATATCTGAAGTAAAAAAAGAAATGATGACCATAATGAAAGAATTACTAAGTGCTTCTAAAATAGATACTGCTAAAAAAAATGGAGGAGATAGAAAAATAATGGAATCATTCAATGAAAAATATAAGACAGAAATAGAATGCATGAAGCAGATTCAAAGGGATATACAGGAAATTAAAATTTCAATCACAAGGAGGCAAATCTGTTTCAATGAAAGTGAAGATAGACTATCAGACATTGAAGACTCCATTTCAGGTAGTGAATAGGTAAGAAAAGATTTCTTAAAAGGAAATAGGATGCAAGAAAAAGTAATTCAACATCTGGAAGAAGATGGAAAGATGAACAATGCAAGGCAAATAGGTATCTATGAGCACGAAGGAGACAATACAAATAATATAAAAAGAAATTGGTCAGAAGTAATAGCAGAACACTTCTCAAATATGGGGAAACAATCTGACACTCAATAACTGAAGCATATATAGCTCAAAATAACATCACCCAGATGTAAACCACACTCAGACATACAATAATCAAGATCACAGAAATTCAGCACAAGAACAGTATACTACAAGCTGCTAGAAAACAGAAACAGATCACATTTAAAGGAAATGCCATCAGAATATGGCAAAATTCTCTTCACAAACCATTAAGTTAGGAAAAACATGGAGCAAAGTTCTTCAAGTCTTTCAAGAAAACAAATTCCAACCCAGAATGATGTATCATGCATAACTCTCTTTCAAGTTTAATGGGGGAGTAAAATATTTCCATAACAAAGAACAATTAAAGAATTTCATGACGACAAATCCAGCCCTACACAGACTACTAAAGGATTCTAGACAAGGACAAAAATGACCACAACTGCATGAAAGA
>NW_004524935.1:758866-761751 GCF_000260255.1 Octodon degus
TATATGAACTGAACACAGTGCAATGAAACTAGAAATAAATGACAGAAAAAAACAATCAACATATGTAAATTAAATAATACAATTCTCAGCTACCAACAGCTTAAAGATGAAATTAAACAAGAAATTGGACAATATCTACAATTCACTGAACATTCAATCACAACCTATTGGAATCTGAATTTAATGAAAGCAGTTCTTAGAGGAAAATTTATAAACTCACATATTGGAAAAAGATAAAAGAAACAAATGAATACCCTAATGCCACAACTCAAGTGTTTAGAAAAAGAAGAGCAAAATAAACCCAAAGCCCCAAAAGGGAGGAACTTATAAAGGTTAGAGCAGAAATTAATACATTTGAGACCAAAGAAAATGAATTAAAGAATCAAAAATCTGTTTCTCTGAAGGTTAAACAAAGTTCACAGGCCACTAGTTAACCTAATCAAAAAGAGGAAAGAAAATACTCAAATTGAATCAATAAAGAACAAAAATTGGGAAATTACTATGACCCTGTGAAAATTTAGAAGATCATAAATAGCCACTTTGAAAATCTTTACCTTCACAGAATCGAAGATACAGAAAAAAATGGACAGACTCCTAGGGAGGTAGAAATTAACAAAACTGAATCAAGAAGATAGGAGAACTCTCAGTAAGACAATATCAATCAATGAAATTTAAAATGTAATTAAAAACTTACTGACAAAAAGCACAAGTCCTGATGAATGCACAGCTTAACTTTACAAGAAATGTACAGAATATATGAGCTCAATATTCCTCAAAAGCTTCAGTGAAATTGAGAAAGAAGTAATCCTTCCAAAATCATTCCTGCAAGCAGGAATCATACTGATACAAAACCAGAGAAAAATTCAACGGGAAAGGAGAACTATAGGTCAATATGCCTCATGAACATAGATGCAAAATTCCTCAATAAATTCCTAGCAAATACAATATAGCAAATCATTAAGAAGGCTATACAACATAACCAGGTAGGATTCATACCAGGGATGCAAGGATGGTTCAACGCACACAAATGTATAAATTGAAAACACTATATCAATAGAGCCAAATTAAAAGCTACATGATGACCTCCATTGGTGCAGAAAAATCGCTTGAGAAAGTCCAACACTCATATATGACCAATGTCCTAAAGAAAATAGGAAGAGATGGCCTCTATCTCAATCTGATAAAAGCTGTCTATAACAATCCAACTGCTAACAGAATTCTAAATGAGGAAAAACTGAAATCTTTTACTCTCAGATCAGCTACAAGACAAGGATGTCTTCTATCCCAAATCCTATTCAATAAACTTCTGAAATCATTAGCTAAAGTCATTAGATCAGAGAGAAATAAATGTAATAATAAAGGGTAAGGACGAAGTAAAACTATTATTTGCAGGTGACATGATACTGTACTTGGAAGACTCAAAAGCTCCTCCAAGAAGCCACTAGAATTAATACACAAGTTCAGCAGCATAGAAAGATATAAAGTCAATACGAAAAGTCAATAGAATTCCTCTAACCATATAACAAACACATGCAGAGAGAAATTAAAGAAACAATATCTCTTAAATAGCACAGCAGAAGATGAAATACTGAGGAATTAATTTAACTAAAGAAGTAAAAGATCTATTCAATGAAAATGATGCTACTCTGAAAAACAGAGACCATCTATTGCGTACTCTAGGATTTCAGCAAGTGGAAAGATATTCCATGCTCCTTGATAGGAGTACCCAAAATTGGAAAGATGGACATACTCCATAAAAACTGGTATACAAGTTTAACACAATCCCTATCAGAATACCACCAAAATACCTCACAGATCTAGAGTAATCATTTTTAAATTTTATTTAGAACCACAAAAGACCTACAATAGCAAAGGTAACCCTGGGCAATGATCGCAAGGTAGAAGGCATTATAATTCCTCACTTGAAATTATACTGCAAAGCTATAGTGATAAATCATCATGATACTGTCACACAAATAGACTTGAGGATCATTGGAATGGATTGTAAGATGCAGATATAACTACAAGCACATTCAGCCATCTCGTCTTTGAAAAGGGGCCAAACATGTTTGCTGGCAGAAAGATAGCCTTTTTAACAAATGGTGCTGGAAAAACTGGCTCTCTACATGCTGAAAACTGAAACTGGACCTAGGTATATCACCATTCACTAAACCAAAATCAAAAAGGATTAAAGATCTAAGCATTAAAACAAAAACACTAAATCTCTGAAGATTCTCAGTATCATTGACTTACCCATCTTCTACATATAACTGTATGGCTTGCCACTGTCATGTTTCCTAGCTCTTCCCCTTTCCCTCTCTTAGTTAGTCTTCAAGTTCTTGGTTTCCTTTTACTTGTATTATACCTTTCTACTTGTATTTCTTCTTTTGAGTTCTTATACTGGGGAAACTATATGATATTTACACATGTGTGTCTTTTATTTCACTTATGAGTATATCTTCAAGTGGCATCCAGTTAAATAAGAAGCCTTCGAGTTCATCATTCTTTATAGCTGAGTAATACTCCATTGTATAAATATACACATCTTTTTCATCCATTCCTCAGGTGATGGGTCTCTTGTTTCCAACATTTGACTATCACAAATTGTGCTGCTATATACAAAGGCATACATATAGAACTATGATATGATGTTTTCAGATCATTCAGGAATATTCCCAGTAGAGGAGTAGCTGGTTTAAATGTGTAATAGTAGGTTCATGCTTGGAGTGCCTATCATTCTGATCTTCTAAATATGGGCTGCTTGACATGACATGCCAGTTGCTGCTATGCTGTCTCTCGCATAGATCATAGGATTGAAAGTAGTTTTTCAGGTTGTTATTGGAATAAAAAAGACTGGATCAGCCAGATAGCTCAGTGAAATAAAG
>NW_004524935.1:770194-778335 GCF_000260255.1 Octodon degus
TTTTTGGCATGTAGAGAGCCAGTTTTTCCAGCACCATTTGTTAAAGAGGCTATCTTTCTTCCAGTGAGTATGTTTGGGCACTTTGTCAAAGATAAGATAGCTGAGTGTGTTCGTAGGGGCTTCAGTGTCTTCTAACAAAAATCTATTTCATTCATCATTTATTCCATTGTCTTTTTCTTTGAGCTGCATCAATTTTTGCCCTAAACATTACGATTGCCTCATGTCTTTGGACTTGGTTTGCTTTTCTTTTTCAAAAAGTTTTAAGTGAAACTTTAGGGTATTTATTTGTTGTCATTCAGTTTTCCTAATATGTGAGTTCACCACTAAATATTTCTCTATGAGAACTCTTTCATTGCATATCACAAATTCTGGTAAATTGTATTGGAATTTCCTTGACTTTTCGTTATTGTTTCATTTCATCTGTATTCTTTTGGTTGCTGAGGGATAGTTTATTTAATTTCCAAGTGTTTATGGGAATTTGGAAGTTTCTTTTATCATTAATTTCCAGTTTCACAGCACTGTGGTCCATTAGTATACATGGGATGATTTGTGTTCCCTTGCATTTAAATAAGCATGGTCTCTGGAATAGTATGTGGTCTATTTTTAGAACATCCCATATGACTCTGAAAAGGATGTGTATTCAAATGCTGTTAGGTAGAATATTCTAAAAGTCCTTTAAATCCATTTGTTCAAATGTTTGCTTCATTTGTGTGATGTGTTTGCTAATTTTTTTATCTAGCTGACCTATCTCTTTGAAATAAAGGTTTATTAAGTTCCCTGTTAAGATTGTGATACTGGTTATTAGATTTTTCATGTCTTTTAAAATCTGTCTTATATACTTGTGTAGTCCCATATTTTATGCATACATATTTATGACTGTTGTTTCCTCTTGAAGTTTTCTCCAAAACTGTTTGTAGTGATCTTTATCTCATTTGATCATTCTTGGTTTGAAATTCAGATTGTCTGCAAAAGAACCCTACCCCTGCTTTTTTTTCTGAGCTACTGGAACATGTAGTATTGTTTTCCATCCTTTAACATTCAGCCTATGAATTTAATTTTGGGTTGAATGTATTTCTTGTGTATAGCATATGCTTGGAATTTATTTCTTGATCCACTCTGCCAATCTACTTCTTTTAATTGGAAAATTGAGTACCTTTATATTGGTGTTTATAGTTGATATGTATTAACTTATCTTTATCATGTCATTTTCCTGCTCTTATTTCCTTAATCCTCCTGTATTTAATTGGTTGCCATTTTTGGTGACTTCTTCCTGTGTTTGTTCTTGAACTTGTGCTCATTTTGATCCCTTTATAGAATGCCTTTTACTACTCCATTTAGGGTTTCTTTGTTCATCATTACTTTCTTTAGTTGTTCTTTGTCATGGAAGTATTTAACTTCTAAGTTAATTTAGAATGGCTCTTTGCAGGTTACAACAATTGTGTTGGAATTTTTTCTTGTAGGACTTGAAATACTTCACTCAACAATTTTTCTGACTTAATGGTTTGTGTTGAGAAATTTCAAGTGATTCTGATGAACTTTCCTTTCAGTATGATCTTTTTGTTCTCTCTAGCTGCTCTTGCTGTGTAGTTCTTGTACTAAATTTCTAGGTTCTTGATTATTATATATCTGGGTAGAGGTTTTTTAGTGTGCTGTTATTTGATGTTCTATATGCTTAGGTAATCTGAATGTCAGATTGTTTCCCCATATTTGGGAAGTTATCTCATGCTACTTCTGCAAATATTACTTTATGTCATTTGCATTGGCTCCTTCTTTTTCATTGATGCCTATTAGTCTTATGTTTTTCACTTCTACATTGTCTTGTAGTTGTTGAATTATTATTTCCTGGATGCTCATTGTTTTGAAGAGATCATACCTTTTCTGGTCACTAGCTGGAATGAAGTCTTCCATGTCTGAAACTGTATACTATCATGCAAATGTTTTTGCCATTTTTTAATGGAGTATTTAGTTGTTTATATTTCTCTTTGAATGTTTCATGCATTCTACTTCTTTCTTATATTGTGCATTCTGTTTCCTTAGTTTTTCTATTTCCTCTAGTTTTTACTCAATGGCTGCTTTAGATATGCTCAGTAATTCTTTTATTATAGCTATCATTTCTTTTTTGACCAGTGAGATTATTTCTGATCTGATGTCCTTTATATTTCTCTGTAGTTCTTTCTTTCCTTCAGTTGCTATGATTTCAGAGAATCCCAGTGTGTGACTTCCATTTTTTTTTTCTATGATGATGACTCTAGTGTGTAACTTCCTGAGATTGTGTTTTGCTTCTTTGTACTGTAACTTTCTATGTATGACAGAACACTTTATTATACTTTTTGTTTTTGAAAGTTTGATAGTAGGGAACTGTATCACTGCAATCAGAGCTCTTTTTAAAGAAGCTGTTCTTTAGGTATCTATGTGTCAGAGATTCTTCATCTTTTGTGTGCCAAGTTCTTGCCTTCTCTACTGATACAGAATGTGGTATTGGTTTCAGTTTGGTACTGTTCTGTTCTTCTCTATAGAACTTGCATGAGGTTAGTACCCCAGCACTTCCTGATATTAGATATACTATCCTAGTATCCTAGTTACAGTAGTATATTTATCAATAAAGATAACAAGTGAAATTTACAAATTAATAAACTTTAGTAAGTAATGATTATGTACTTTAGACTATAGGAAGAAACACTATATCTATATAACAAAACAGATCATAAATTAGGAATTTGTATTTAAACTAGTTCCCTTGAGTTCTATCTAGGCATTTTCCTGTCATGTATTGAAGGCTTCTGATCAGATCCGTCTACCTCAGTTACCTTCTGTTGCCTCTGTGTCATGATGTTCCTCCCCATATGTCCGGGTTGAAGTCTGGCACCTGCTAGACCTAGCATTTCCCCTCAGCTCTTCTTCATGGATCCATGCTTCTGGACTCACTTTATAAAGACAATAGAAGTAGTAAGAAAAAAATTACAAATTATATAGACTGTCACTAAAATATATGATAGGAATCACATAATGTTTGTTACATTACATATTTTTGTCTTCAAATTGCTAATTCAGACTACCAGATATAGGGCCAAAGAGATAGCTTAGTAGAATAAGTGCTTGCCTGGCAAGTGCAGTGTCCTGAATTCAACCCCAAGTACCAGAAAATAGAGATTACCAGATATAAACATGGTCAAAAATTATTAAAAATTTTGACCTATTGCTTGCCATTCATGGTTGTCTTAGAAGTTGAATCCTTGTAGAAAGTTAATAGATAACAATTAGAAAGCTGTACAGAGAAAAATTGAGAGTAAGGGCAACAAAACATATTATTGTCACAATCATGATAACAACATTATATTAAATGAAGTTATGAAAATAATAAAAATTATAAAATTTTAAAAGAGAAGAAACTATTTAAGCATTAACTGGTCCTTTTAGTAGAGCAGTGGAAAGAAGCAGTATAATTATCCATACTACCCTGTATATGTATAGATAGATATAGATATGGATAGTTATATTTTTCTCTTCCTTCCCTCTTTCTTTTCTCCTTTGTCTCATTTTTTTCTGAGCTTTCAACCGTTTATTTCCCTCTCATCATATCTCTTGTGCCTTTCAGGTTTTACTTACCATTTCTGATTCTTACACTAAGGAGACAAATAAAATGTTTACAGAGGTAAGTCTGATTTATTTCACTCATACTTATGGTTTCTAGTTGCATCTTAATTACCTAATATCTTATCTACTTTTTTATTTTCTTTCAAATAACAGAATAAAAATGGAGAGAGAAGACAGAGTGGAGATAAAAGAGATGAAACCTAGGAATTCTTATGTGCTATGTATATGGACCAACTATACACAAGGAATGTAAACATTGTGAAGTGCAAACATTTTCAAAAAGAAAAAAAAAAGAAATAACAGCTTAAAGTGCTACAGAGATAGCTCAGTAGAATAAATGCTTGCTTGCCAAGTGCAAGGTACTGAGTTCAATCCCTGGTACTGCTCCTCCCCCAAAAAAAATTAAGTCTTGTTACTTTTTAAAATGACTATTTCATCCCTTTCATCTCACTTAATAACTTTCTGCCACATACATTCTCTCCTCCTCCCCTTAAAATTATATACTCACCTGTACCTGAATTGTATGCCTTACCAACTTTTCCTTCTTAAAAATTATACATCGCAGACTGGTCCCAGCAGCATTATGGGTCTCAGTCTCATACACCACCTCCAATTAATGTTCCTGTTATTTCTCTTCCTTCTAATGCACATGTGCTATATTGTCCTGTTCTGTAACAATGAAATGCATTCTGATCATCCCCATAATGTACTCTTTCCATTACTACTCCTCTCAGTTCTTGTCTGTGTTTTAAGGTCCACTTCAACGAACAACATCCAAGAGTATTTGACTCTTTCTGCTTTTTCTGTTCACATATTCACTTTCTTTCAATAGAGCAGAAGAATATGCTGAAAGCGGCTAGAGAACAGAAAGAGATCACATTTAACACGAAACGTATCAAAATAATGGCAGACTTCTCTTCACAAACCATAAAGTCAAAAAGAGCATGCAACAGGGTCTTCAAGTCCTCCATGAAAACAAAGTCCAACCCATAATACTATACACTGCAAAACTATGTTTCAAGTTTCAGGGAGAAGTGAAATATATCTATGACAAAGAGCAACTAAAGAAATTTATGATGATAAAGCCAACACTACACAAACTAGTAAAACATGTTCTAGAGAGGGACCAAAATGATTAGAACCCCATGAATGACAACAGAAGGAACCCACTAATATGGCAAACAATTAAAGGACAAAAAGGAGTAAACAACAACAGGTAAATTGCATGTCAATCATAAGTCAATATATCTCAATTATAACCCTAAATGTAAATGGAATCAATTCACCAATTAAAAGAAACAGATTGGTACAGCGGATAAGGAAACAAAATCCAACATTCTGCTGTATACAAGAACCACATTTAACTCAAGGAAATTCACAGGCTGAAAGTGAAAGGATGGAAAACAATGCTACATGTTCCAGCACCTCAGAAAAAGCAGAGGTAGCAATCTTGTTTTCATAGAGTATCATCTTCAAACCAAGAATGATCAAACGCAAAAAGAAGGTCACTATATACTGATTAGGTAAAAAATTCAAGAGGAACAGGTAACACTCATAAATATGTATGCACCAAAGGTGGGAGCACCCAATGATATAAGACAAATCTTAACGGACATGAAAAGTCTAATATCCAATACCACAATCTTAACAGGAAACCTTAACAACCCTTTTCCCCAAAATGTTAGATCAACCAGACAAAAAATTAGCAAAGAAGTAGCAGAACTGAATCAGAGCTTGGAACAAATTGTCTT
Source organism: Octodon degus (assembly GCF_000260255.1). Classification (NCBI taxonomy): domain Eukaryota; kingdom Metazoa; phylum Chordata; class Mammalia; order Rodentia; family Octodontidae; genus Octodon; species Octodon degus. The sequence continues at coordinate 775,540 of NW_004524935.1, forward strand.
GATAGATATATACAGAGTGTTCCACTGAACCACAAAGGAATACACATTTTTTTCAGCTGCACATGGGTCATTATCTAAAATAGACAACATGCTAGTCCAGAGGTCATGTTTAAGTATATGCAAGAGAACAGAAAATATCTCATGCATATTATCTGACCAGAGTGCAATGAAACTCGAAATAAATGACAGAAGAAACCAGAAAAACAGCATAAATACATGGAAATTAAACAACACTACTCAGCAACCAATGGGTCACAGATGAAATTAAACAAGAAATTCAAGGATATCTACAGTGCAATGAAAATTCAAGCACAACTTATTGGAATTTATGAGATGTGATGAAAGCAGTTATCAGAGAGAAATTTTTAGCTGTGAACTCACACATTAGGAAAGCAGAATGGGAATAAAAATACCCTAATGCTGCACCTTCAGCATCTAGAAAAAGAAAAGTAAACCAAACACAAAGCCAAAGCCAAGAAGAAATCCTTAAGGTTAGAGCAGAGTTTAGTTCAATTAAGAAGAAGAAAACTTTGCAAAGAATGAGTGAATGAAAAAGCTGGTTCTTTGAGAGATTAAATAAAATTGAGAAGCCCCTAGCTAACCTCATCAAAAAGAGGAAAGAAAAATTCGAATAGTAGCAATAAGGAATGAAAAGAGTGGAATTACCACATACCCAATGGAAATTCTGAAGATTATCAATAGCTACTTTGACAAAATTTACTCACACACAAGAGAAGACACAGAAGAAATGGACAGATTTGTAGAAAAGTATAAATGACCAAAACTCAGTCAAGAAGATATAAGAACTCTCAAGAATCCAATGACAGCCAATGACATACAAAATATAATAAAAAATCTACTGACAAAGAAAAGCCCAGATCCTGATGGATTCACCATTGAATTCTACAAGAAATTTAATGAAGATATAATGTCTATATTCCTCATGGTCTTCAATGAAATTGCAAAGGAAGCAATCCTCTCAAAATCATTTCTGGAGGCAAGTATTATACTGATACCCAAACCAGGAAGGACGCGACTAATAAAGGGAACTACAGGCCAATCTCTGTTGTGAACATAGATGCAAAAATACTCAATAAAAACCTAGCAAATAGAATGCAGCAAATTATCAAGAAGATTATACAGCATGACCAGGGAGAATCCATCCCAGGTATACAAGGATGTTTCAATATACACAAATCTAAAAATGTAATACATTATATCAATACAGCCAAATGTAAAAACGACATGACCATCTCACTTTATGTAGAAAAGGCTTTGGACAAAGTCCAACAATCATTCATGTTGAAAGTACTACAGAACATTTGAATAGATGGCTGCTACTTCAATCTGATAAAACCAATCAATAAAATTCCAACAGCCAACATAATTCTAAATGGCGAAATATTAAAATCTTTTATGCTGAGATCTAGTACAAAACAAGGATGTTCTCTTTCAGCACTCCTATTCGATATAGCTCTAGAATCATTATCTAGAGCCATTAGATAAGAGAGAGAAATAAAAGCAATAAGAATAGGTAAAGAAGAAGTTAAATTATCATTATTTGCATATGATACCATACTTTACATGGAAAACACAAAACACTCCAGCAAGAAGCTACTAGAGTTAATACACATATTTAGTAGCATAGCAGGATACAAAGTCAATACTCAAAAGTCAATAGCATTCCTCTATACAGAAAACAAACACATTGAGAGGGAAATTAGTGAAACAATACCTTTTACCACATCACCATGGAAGTGAAATATGTTTGAAATAATCTATCTAAAGAAGTCAAAGATCTTTTCAAGGAAAATTACACTACTCTGAAAAAATAGACCACAGAAGATTTCAGAAAATGGAAAGACATTCCTTGTTCATAGATGGGAAGAACCAAAATTGTGAAAATGGCCATACTCCCAAAATTGCTGTACGGATTTAATGCCACCACTAAAACACTACCACCTACATAATTCACAGACCTAGAGAAATCGTTCCTAAAATTTACTTGGAATCAGAAAAGATCTAGAATAGCAAAGGCAATCATGTGCAACATAGACAAGGTAGGGAAGATCACAATTCCTGACTTGAAATTATAATATAAAACTACTTTGATAAAATCAGCATGGGAGTGAGATGACCGAGGGCCTACAGGATCCTGAACAGACCCAGAGCACAGGCCCGGCGAGTGAGTGAGATGACTGAGGGCCTGCGGGATCCTGCACAGACCCAGAACACAGGCCCGGGGAGAGTGTGAGACCACCCAGGGCTCGTGGATCATCATTCAACCCAGAGTGCAGGCCTAGCACGGAACCCTTCATCAGAACTTCCTGCAAAGAGGCTAGAGACAAGACCCACCCAGCTGATTCAGGAGCAGAATCTTGCCAGAGTGACACAAAGGGCTCAACTCTAACACCTGCAGGAGGAAGAAGTGGAGCACAGCAGCCAGATCCAAGCAACACCCACCTGGAGGAATCTGAACTTCATAGATCTGGACCTGGTGCTAAGGTAATAACTCTATCTAAGCTCTACACCAAAGGTCAGAAGACAGTGGTATACAAAATGACAAAGAGAATAAACAAAATGCAGTCTCAGGCCCCGAGTCCAACCAGTACAAATGCAGAACACACTAGCATTAAGAAAACTGGAAATCACACACCAAATATCTCTGAAATAGTAGTGTTGATAGTAAAGAATCAACTGTAGAAAGGTACTTCAAGTCTTGCAAGAAAAAAAATTCCAACCCAGACTGATCTATCCTGCAAAACTCTCTTTCAAGTATAATGGAGAAGTGAAATA
>NW_004524935.1:778435-780348 GCF_000260255.1 Octodon degus
CGACAGACTGTATAGTGTGTATTTGGAAAGAACTGTGGTGAGGATAAAGAGGGTGGATTTGTATGAGGGGTATGATTACATTTGATAGGAAGATATGAGACTAGTTGTGTGGATCTTGCACCAAACCTGGCGGGAGACAGCAATCAACTCCCAAATTTCATCTCCACAAGGATGATTTTTTTAAACCATGGGAAAAGATGAAATGAAGAGAAGTGTGCCAATAACTGAATCTTCAGACCAAGTATCATCTGAAAGATTTGTAAAATGTCACAGACAGTTTTCATTTTTATTATCAGGGTATACACATCATTCCAAACTAAGAAAAGAGAGTGAACTTCAGATGACACATTTGAAGGCAATGGAATTTTGGTTGTTATCCAATAAGATGGTTGAAGTAGAATTTATCATACAGTGATATAGTCATTGGCAAAGAAATATAATGCATGTGGACACCACTAACATAAGCATTGCTGACAATATTTTGAATTCACAGAAAGAAATAGAAAAAATTTGAAAATTTTATGTGATACAACTCATTCAAATGATTTTTTTTTGCCAAAATAACAAGTGAATGAGGGGCTTGAGAGTTAGCTCAGTTGTTTAAGTGCTTGTTTGAGCAAACCCAGTCAGATGCAGGGAACCATTGTTTCGATCATCAGGTCCACATGCCTTATCAGATGCGCCATGAAGGCAGGCTGAGACAGTCAAAAAGCAAAAAAGAATCCTTCTCAACTTTCGGGCTGGCCAGATAGGTCAGTGGATTTAAGCTCCTGTTTTGCCAGAGAGAAATGGCCAGAGCTCAATCTCTGGAATGCCATGCTGGTCCCGACGCCAGGACACGCTGAGGCAGAAATTGAGACTGAGCATGGTGGCAAGCGCTTGTAATACGAACACAAGAGAGGCTGAAGGCAGGAGGATCACTATGAGTCCTCTCTGTGTAATGAGATCCTGTACACCCTGCCGATCCTGTCTTAAATTCATTAAAAAAAGCAAAAAAAGTGAATGCGAGTCTGCAATCAATATAAATTTTTAAGTAACTTATTAGCCAAACAAGGAAAGCCTTTATGATGAGTTTATTAAATCATATTTGTTTACAACAACTGAAAGAATGTGTCCGGAAAACATATTTGCATAGACCCTCTAATCTTCTGAGAAGATATAATTGTAGAAGAATTAAAGCTTTTAGGAGCAATATCAACAGTCAACGAGACAATGATAAGTGTCATTTTGACTGCTTTCTATGTCTTTTGACCAATTGTCAAATGTTACTGTTTATGACACTTTGCTTTTCATTAAAAGATTAATGATGAATTTGAGTAACTGAAAAATTTGACTCTTCATGAAGCAATATGAGATATGAACACTTCAATGAAGTTGAAAAAGCAAGAATTCAATACAAGTTGATGTGTAATCAGTTAAGATGTGTTATGTTTAATATACATATATGTGTATGTACAGTCAGCAGCAAAAGACTTGATGGAAATATTTACTGTTTGTCAAAATGTAAAGTCTTTCAAGACTGTGGTTATTTATATTATTTACACCAGAATAGGTCGTTTGTTATTGAACTAGATGTGTCAATAGTGAACTTCATTTGCATCTGACATAAACATCTGTTTTGTGAATTTCACAAATGAAAACAGAAAATCTGAATTTATCTAACACATAATTATTGGATATTTTAGAAATCACAAAGTTTTATTAAAATACCATTTTTATTTAAAGAAATATAAAATTTCAAAGCATGTATTAGGAGAGTAACAGTAGTTAATACATTGTGTATGGTTGTCTTCAAAGCATTTACTCAGAGTAGATGTAGGCATGAAATATTGTCCAAATCATATTAGCACAAAACTTTCTACACAATGGTCAAAGAGAACCTGATAAAATAGCTATTTCCCTTTATATATATA
>NW_004524935.1:780475-783669 GCF_000260255.1 Octodon degus
TATAGAAAAAATAAAAAACACAGTAATATACAATAATGCATATGGTACAGAAGTTCAAATAACAGTTGTTATTATGTTACATATTTTATCATTAAATCTGTTAATCAGAATAACAGATATAGGTATGCAAAAGACATCATATAATTACATGTTAACATTGTTTTCAATTAATATTTTTTCTAGTCTTTTTATTTTTATTTTTAAGGTTATGTTAAAGAGGGTATAATAATAATTCATAAGAAATTATAAATGATACACATTTAGAGCAAGATGAGTCCTTGATGTACTTCCTGAGACTATAGATATTAGCATATAGAGCCTATCAAAGTAAAAATTTAACATTAACTTTTATTTTCCAAAAAAAAAAAGAAAATGATGGGAATTATTATTACAATCATCTCAGCTATCCTTTATATATACTTGGATAATTTCTCACCTTTCTTCTTTTTCTTGTCTTTTCTCCTTTTCCTAATCTTGAATTTATATTCTTTATGTTCAGTTTCTTTCCATTTTAATATATCTGTTATACTTTTTCAGATTTTATTCTTTTAGGCTCTTACACTAGGTAGACAATACCATATATACACATGTGAATCTGACTTATTTCACTTATTCACATAGCCTCTAATTACAACTATTTACATGTGAGGGTCTCAAGTTCATGTCTTTATAGCTGAGTTATGCCCCATAGTAGAAAAATACCACATCTTGCAAAGCTATTCCTTTGGTGATGGCTATTTTGGTTGTTTCCAAGATTTGGTTAGGATAAATTGTACTGCTATATATATGGGTGCACACATATCACTATGGCTTGGTGATTTCAATTCTTTTGGAAAAATACCCAGAAAGGCTTGATTGGGACTGCCAATCCTACTTTTGTTCAGGAGCTTCCACAATGATTTACATAGTGGTTGAAAAAGTCTATACTGTCAGCAACAGTAGAGAAGAGTTCCTTTTCCTCCCACAGCCTCACCAGCATTTTTTATTACTTGATTTCTTTATGACAGTCATTTTTTTGTGGAGTGAGATGGTATCTCATGTTGTTTTAATTTGCCTTTTCTAACATTTATTTAACATTACTCTGAGACACCTTTATTCATTTCAGATACCCATTTATTCAATAGGCCTTTCAATTTTGAGGGCTTGATGATGATGATGATGATGATGATGATGATGATGATGATGATGATGATTTTAGTGCTTTACCTAATCTACACAGAATTCCATTGTCTGAGTGCTTATTGGTTAAGATTTCTTCTATTTTGCCTGTTGTGTTTTCACCCTGTTGTTGATCTCTTTTTATATGTAGAAATTTCTCAATAAGATGAAATCCCGTTTGCAGATTATTTGAAGTATTTTCAGTACAGTTTGGTTTTCGTTCATGAGCTCTCAGAATACTCCAATGTATTGAAGTTTTACACCAATTTTCTCTTCCAATAAAGGGACATTTTCTGTGTTAATGTTTAAATCCTTAATTCATTTAGACTTTAATTTACTGCATAGTGATAAGCCTGGATATAGTTTTAGTATTCACCATAAGGAGAGCTAGTATTCCCAACACTTTGTTAAAGAGGCCATCATTCTTCCAGTGAATATGTTTGGTACATTTGTCAAAAATAAAGTAACTGAGTGTGTTTGTAGTTGTGTCTACATCTTCTGAACCTTTCTACTGATTCTTAGTTCTGTTGCTTTGCCTGTGCCACGCTGATTGTATCACCATACCTTTGCAGTATAATTTCACCTCTGGACATGTAGTGCCTCCTGCCCTGCCTTTGTTGTCCAGAATTGCATTTGCTATTCTAGGTCTTTTCTAGTTCCCAATAAATTTTGGAAATGTTTTCTACACATTGCACAGATATGTTGATAGGGATCACATTAAATCCATATAATAATTTTGGTAGTGTGGAAATTTTCACAAAGTTTGCTTCTTCTTACCAATGAATAATTAATATCTTTCCATTTCTGAAATTCTCTTTGATCTCTTTTTTCAGAATATTGTAATTTTCATTTTATAGATCATTTATTTCCTTTATTAGATTAATTTGTAAGTATTTCATTTTTCAATGTCATTGTGAAGGGTATTATATCTCTAAATTCTCTCTCTATGATTTTGTTGTCTGTGTAGATGAACACTATTGGTCTTTGGGTGTTGACTTTGTATCCCACTACGCTACTGATTTTGTTTATGAATTCTAGAAGGTTCTCTGTGTAGTGTTTTAGTTCTTTCATGTGTACTAATATGTCATCTGCAAATAAAGATGCATTAACTTTTCCCATTTCTATGCTTATTACTTTTGCTTCTCTCTTGTCTCTGTGTCTCTTGTGTCTTCTAATAGCTCCGATTAATGATTCAAGAAAGATATTGAATAAGAGTAGTGATAGTGGACATTCTCGTGTTGTGCCTAATTTTGGAATGAAAGCTTTCAGTTTTTCTCCATTTAAAACAATTTTGGCTGCTGGTTTGTCCTAACTTTTTTTTTTTTTATCAAAACGAAGTACATGCCATCTATTCCAATTTTCCCTAGGACTTTGATCATGAATGAGCATTGGATATTGTTAAATGTTTTCTCTACATATTTTGAAGTGATCATGAGTATTTTTTTATTTGACTCAATTAAAATAGTGCATTACTTTACGGATTTGCATATGTTGAACCATCCTTAACTTTGCGAATGAATCTTGTTGTGGATAATCTTCCTAATGTTTGCAGAATTATACTTGCTAGTATTCGTTGAGGATATTTTCAACTATGTTCTTGAGGGAAATTGGCCTGTAATTGTCTTTTTTGATTAAATCTATAGTTTTGGTATCAATATAAAGCTTGCCTGCATGAATGGGTTTGGGAATACTGCTTCCTTTTCAATTTCAGTGAAGATTTTCAGGATTATTGGAATTAAATTTCCTCTACATTTCATATTCAATTCAGCTGTGAATCATTCAGGACCTGAGCTCCATTTTTTGGTAAGTATTTTATCACATTTTCACTTTTATTGAATGCTATTGGATTATTCAAAATGTTTTAAAATTTTTGATTCACTTCGGTAGTTTTTACCTACCAGGGAATTTGCTTATTTTGTCTGTATTTTCCATTCTTTGAGAGTAAATATTTTCAAAGTAGCTATCGATGATCATCTGAATTTCCACAGTATCTGTAGTAATTTTACACTTTGAATTCCTTATTGCTTGAATTTGCG
>NW_004524935.1:783769-793853 GCF_000260255.1 Octodon degus
TATAAAATTCAAAGAGGACAGATCTTTTCTTTCAGTACTTTCATTAATCTAGTTTTTTACACACTTTAAATGTCTTTGCAAAAGGTTCATTTTTCTTGGAAATGTGGTATTATAACTTGAACTAAATTCAGAAATTTTAAATTTTAAAATAGTTATTGCCTACTCCTTCCTACTTTGAGAATTCTAATTATATGAATATAAGTTTCTTGGTTTTGACACAGTGAAGTATTGTGACTGATCTGTAAATTCTTTCTTCATTTTTATGTTGGACAGTTTTTATTGTTATATTCCATTATATTTGTAAATAATTCATTTTCAATTTACAATCTATTAAAAATTTTAAAAATCAGCATGGTACTGGAAACAAAATAGACCTGAAGATCATTGGAATAGATTAGAAGATGCACAAGCCTCTACAAACAAACTCAGCCATGTTATCTTTGACAAAGGCACCAACCATGCTTAATGGAAGAAAGATAGCCTCTTTAACAAAATGGTGCTGGGAAAAATGGTTCTCTACATACCAAAAGCTACAAATTGACCCAGGTCAATCACCATGCACTAAGCTAAACTCAAAATGGATTAAAGGTCTAAACATTGAAACAGAAACACTAAATCTCCCGGAACAGAAAGTAGGAGGAACTCTTGAAGACATAGGGGTAGGCAAAAAAGTAATGAATAATAATTGAATCGCACGGGTGATACTGGAAAGAATTAACAATGGAGACCTCCTCTTATTGCGAAGTTTTTGCACTTCAACAGAAGTTAACAACAAAGTGAAAAGACAAGCCACAAATTGGGAAAAAATCTTGACTAATAAGTCTTCAGTCAAAGGTCTGCTCGCCAGAATTTATAAAGACCTAAAAAACATTAGGGCCCCAAAACTTAAAGACCCAGTCCAGAAATAGGGATCTGAGATGAACATGCAATTCTCAGAGGAAGAAATCAAAGAAGCTAATAAATACATGAAAAAATGCTCCACATTACTAGCCATCCATAAAATGCAAATTAAAACAACACTGAAATACCATTTTACCCAAGAAAGAATGGCTATCATAAAGAAATCAACCAACAACAAATTTTGGGGAGGGTGTGGAGAAAAAGGAACCCTTCTTCACTGTTGGTGGGAATGTAGACTGGTGCAACCATTATAGAAATCAGTTTGGAGATTCCTGAAAAATCTAGGACTGGAAGTCCCATTCAAACCAGCTATCCACCTTCTGGGAATTTTTCAAGAGGAACTGAAAATATATCATAGTAATATACATGTTACTATGTTTATAGCATCATAATTTGTGATAGTCAAATCTTGGAAACAACGAAGGTGCCCAACACCTGAGGAATGGATGAAAAAGATGTGTTATTTTTATGCCATGGAGTATTACTCAGCTATAAAGAATAATAAACTTTAAGCATTTATATTTAAGTGAAGACCACTTGAAGATATACTCATAAGTGAAATAAACTAGACCCACATGTGTAAATATTGTATAGTCTCCCTAGTATAAGAACTCAAAAGAAGAAATACATATAGAAAGATATAACATAATTAAAAGGAATGTGAGAACTTGAAGATTAGACAGCAAAAAAAGGGCAAGGAGAAAAGCTAGGAAATATGACAGGGGTAAAGCCATACATTTATATGCACAAGATGGTTAAGGGAATGATCGTGAGAACTATCAGCCAGTTGTTGAAGATAGCAGTTTCTTAGTGGGATTTTCACCCTGACTAACTATTTATGCTGATACCTGTGAATTGAACTACTGCAATGAAAATAGCAATGTGTACTAGTGGGGTCATGCTTGGAATGCCTGTCATTTTGATCTACTAAATATATACTGCCTGTCATACCATACTAATTATGGCCTGACCGTATGTTAGGTAAATGCTTTTTTTAAGGGTAATAAATGAAAAAAGAGACAAGAAAAAAAATGTCACTGTACTGTCCTACTACAATGATGTATATCGTTAGATTTCTAAATTTCTGTATAAAAATATATAACTGTTTATTCATATTTTTATTTTTTAATTTTTTTTAATTCTTTTTCTATGTTCTGTAGAGACTTATAGTTTACCATATCAATACTTCATGGAAAATACATGTTCTATCTTATGCTTAAGATGTTTGATATTCACACAGATAGTGAAGTTAATCCCAGCTGCATGTTTTAGGGTAATAATAAGTTTCTCTTCTGGAGGGTTAACAACCTAAGATGGCAGTCCAAAAATTAGAGAAAAAGAAGGACTGCAAGGACAGCCAACATTTTGACCCTAGCCTTTCAAGTTCAGTGACTACTCAGGACATAGGAGAACCTATACTGTAATATCATCTATCTCAGTTGTGTCCCAAATTTTCTGATCAAGGAGACTATGGGGCCACAGAGGAATGTGATCAATGATGTACTGTGTACCTGTGGAGAGTAAACATTCTCTCAGGCTTTCACAGAGAGCAAATTGGACAAGCCATGGCTGTGACTCATCCACAGGGCTGACACTTACAAAATATCTACAAAGTGCAGTACAGGGTTTTGGGATAAGTCTTAAGGGCAGTTGACTACCCTTGTCTGAAATAAAAGTTACATTTTTTGTTATATAGGCCTTGCTTTATCCTGGTCTTAACCATTCAGCAGAAAAGTGTAGAAAAGAGGTATGAAAAGTAAAGTCAAGTTAATATGCTGAGCTGTGGAATGCTCAAGTCAACAGATTCTGACTTTGCCAGTCTGTGGATAACCCACTAGTATTGTGCACTACTGGGCTATATTGGAATATTTTGCTGAATTTGTATACCCACAATATTTGAATGGCAATGGAATAACCATCTCCGACAAAACTAAAAAAAGGAGATATAAATGAAGCACAATTTTATATCTGTATATACAAAGTAAGATAGATATATAGCTACTTTGTCTTAATTCAGTGAGAACAAAGATTTGTACTAATAATGTCTGTACAGGATATCATGTCTGCATTATGTGCTATGAGTGACTAATACAAAGACAACAATATGCAATATAGTAATTGTTATAACTCTTCTACCAACCTGTTTTGATACTGTCTCATTGCAATTTTTTCTCAATAAAATTAGTTTAAAAATAACTTTGAAAATATAAGTAAAGCTTAAGTCAGTGAGTGAAATGTGTGAAAATTATAAATGTTTTTGGAAGTCTAGCTCAGGGGAATGGGGAAACAATTTCTCATCATAGGGATATTAAAATTTAAACAGCAAATTAGAAAGAAAGCTATTGATTTAAATATAATATTCAAGAAAGTAGTAACCTCAATTGTCTTTTTCTTTTGTTTCTTTTTAAAAAAATGTATTTAATATAGGGTCTCACTATTCAGGTTGATCATGTACTGATCCTCCTGTTTCCAGCCTCCCCAGTGCTGAGATTACAGGCATGTGTCACTACACCCAGACTCCTTCCCCAGGTCAGTGAGCCCTTGACCCTAGGCCTACACAGGGTGTGGGAGCAGCAATGGAACCCTGGTCCCCGCGTTTGCCAAAGCAGGTGCTTAGTTCACTGAGCTTTCTCACCAGCACCTAAATTGTCTTATTGCAAAAACTTTAATAAGGAAAATGTAAACATCATGCAAATTAATATAATGGATTTAAGTGGTATACTTAGGAAATTAATAGGGACTTATTGCAGATAAAACTTAAAGTAAATGTATAGTATTTTATTATATTTAAGTAATCTTAATTACAAAGAAATAGCAATGAGACAGTTACAAAACAGGTTAGTAGGACAGTTACAATAAGTAATGAATTGCATATTGTTGTCTTCATAGTACTTATTCACAGTACAAGATGTAGACATGATAGTTGTCTAACACTATTACTACAAATCTTTCTTCTCATTGAACTAAGAGAAAGTAGCTGTATATCTATGCTATTTTGTATATACATATATGTATATTTTCACTATAAAATGGTCTTTCATTTATATCCCTCCTTTTTTTTTGGTCAGGGTAGCTGTTCCATTGCTGTTTGAGAAGTTGTATTTGGAGACGTCTTTAAAGGACCTTTCATACTTGACACCTGTTCAAATATTGTAGGTACAAGAATTCAGCAAAACATCACAATATAGAATGTATAGTATTTTAAAGAATTCTTTAACCCTTTGATATCAAGAATATTAAATTAATTTAATGTTGATATAAAGTGAAAAACATAACACAAACAAACTTAATATTCATGTTGATAATAATTTTTCTAGTGGCAAAACATTTCAGTCACATAGAGCCAATCCTATGGCCATGGGAGAGACGAGCATTGCTTCACATTCCCACTGGCATGTGGGAACTAAAGAAGAATGTTAGAATCAGAAAGAAAGACCTAGACCCGCTGATGCCTGAAGTGATGCTGATATGGTACTTCTTACTTACTATACTAAATGGGCAGATCCTGGAAAGCTTCCAGAAGTTAAAGGTTTTAGAAAAATCCATGAAAATGAAAGAGCAAGAATTGGAGAAGCTAAAACTGGATTGTGAGCATTTCAAAGGCTTCTGGGAAAACTTGTAGAGAGAGGAAGATGCTGGACACAGTCAACTCTTAATTTCCTGACACTGCAGTCCCTTCTTACTGACAAATTAAAAAAAAAATTAAAAGGGCGCTTTTGTTCCTCCCAGTTGTTATAGGAGATCTTGTTGAAAGCAGCAAGTGGTACCTGTGCTACAGCCTGATACTGAGCTGCCTTGAAATTTCCTCTAACATTAATTTGTTTGATTTCCTTAATTTTATTCTCCTACAAAACCCAAGGACATGAGACTAATGTAGATGGATTTGTTTTCTTTTAAATAAATAACATACATTGTCTTGAGTTCAGATGACTATTGAATTCTTACTGCCTGAAGCTCATCTTTATTGGTCTGGTCTTTACTTTCTGCACTCTTGTCTTTGAAGCTGTGATCAGAATCTCTGATTAAGCTTACCTGACAGTATATGGGAGTATCTGGCACACACAAGATTTCTAGTCTCCTCCCAAAAATCAGTTCCAGAGACTTCTGTTCTATATAGTCAAGTAGTCACAGAAACAATGCCACTCCTTGTACCAAAATATGTATTAGGCTTTCTAGAGGGATAGATTCAATAAAACATATATGTAGAATCATGTAAGGGATTTATTAGGTAGCTCAAAGGATCAAGAGCAAAATGATCTCAGTATTCATCTGTTTCACTGGGTATGTCATAATTCAAAATGGCCATTTCCTCACTAGAGATCTGCAAGTTCTTGTTGCAGTGAAGGGAAAATATCCAGGAAGCTCACTGCAGTCACCATTCTGAGTCTGTGCCAGAAATACAATGTATGTATTGAAAGTCTGAAAACTATTGTAGAAGGAATGGTAAGGGAACTGAAGACAAATGTCCAAAGGCAATGGCAAAGATTAAAGTTAAAAAAAGGAGAGACAGGGAGAGAGAGAGAGCATTTCCTTTTGCATTCCTTTTTTATTCTGCCCAAGCTATAAATGTAGTAATTGATGGCACCTTAGGGTGGGTTTCATTATCCCTCCTTGAGTTTCTGGCCCTCATTTCAGGATCCCACAACTACACCAAAATCTTACTAAACTAAGCTGTTCTTACTCAAATGGAGTTCATATATTACTGTTAGTGAACACAATGAACAGGTGTTTTAATTATCCAATCAGGTTTTTAAATAATTCTGTCCCCTATCTCTTTTGAATTTAGTCTCTGGCATATTAACAAGGCCTGAAAAATCACTGACATAGTTTTAGTCTCTAAATTTAACTTTTCTGTTTATTTTAAGGAGCAGAATCATACAATGTGCCAGTCAAGTTTTTTTTGAGAATAACACAAAATATACAAATGCATAAGAAATTACAAGATTGGCTTAAGATAGTCAGTCAGAGTTGAATGACGAAGTGTGCAGACGGTGTCTGTACACTAGAGACCAAAGGATTTAGTCCAAAGTCTGGAGTTCACTGCAGTGTTCCAGCAAGTCTGTATCAGGAGGCTAATGGGTCCATGATGAAAATCAACTGAAAAGTTTGAGCTAGATACCAGGAGACAAAGTCCAAGCTGAAAGAGAAAATTGGAGTTGGTCTAAAGAATAATAGGCTGTCTCTCCTTCCTCATTTCCCTTTTGTATCATCCAGGTGATGAGCCAACCTATGATGCATTCTCTACAGCTTAGGGCATAGAATGGCTGAGCTGATTTAGGTAAGTTTCAAAATGTCTCAAATTGACAGAATCAGTCAGCCACTATATGAAACATGTAGTGTTTTATGTCTACAATGGTTTTTGCTACTTCTTGTTTTTGAGATGAGATTTTGCCAAGAAGTACAAGTTTTCTTCAACTCACTATGTAGCCCAAGATACCCGTGAACTCACAGTCTTTCCTCAGCCTCCGAAGGGCTGAAATTGTTGGCATGTTACCCTACACATGGTTAGTATAATGTATTATGGGTTCATTTATGACATAATATAAAACAATTGTTCAAAATAAAATGCATCACACACAGGGTATTGACATTATTGATAAACCATGCTCACAGATGCACACATAAAAATAAATATTTAACAATGATGAATGAAATAATTGTAGTACAAAATACCAAAGACATACTATACATCATTTAATAATAATTTTAAAAGTAAAAATAAAAATCAAATTTTCAGAGTTATTTAATCATTGGAGAGTTAGGATTTATATAGTCATAATTTTATGTCAAATACCACCCCACCAGGTCTAACTTAATCTTCATAATAATAGTCAGGAACAGATCTTTTGTTAATGTCAACTTACATTTTACAACACTACAGAATTAGGTCAACATATCTTTGTAGCATGCTCAAATTTATGAAAAATTGTGGGCTGACTGAATTCTAAGATTTAAACTCTAACAATTAATCCAAACTGTAATATGGTACTACCAATACAAGAATAATATCTCTACACAAAAACAGCTCCAATTTTCATGAACATCACTACCTAGTAAAATGTACATGTGTTAAAAATAGAATGAAATTCATGTAAATATTGAACAATTAATAAATTTTAAAATTGTTTTCCCTATTCATAGCATATTGTTTTTAACTAAAAAAGAAGTCATTTGTTTTTAACTGATACTCAAATCATAGAAGTTATACTTTTTTGCGTGTGTGGAACCAGGGATTGAACTCAGGCCCCTGTGCTTGCAGGCAAATGCTTATTCCACTGAGCCATCTCCCTGGGCCCAGAAGTTATACTTATTAATGTGATACTATGCAATGATTTAGCACATTTACATAGCAAAATATTTACATCAGGATGATCATACTGATATCAACATTCATCATTCGTTTGTGGAAGAACCTCTTAAAATCCATCATCTTATCTTTTTGAAATCTATATACATACATGTTTGTTATTTATGGTTACTCTACTGTACAAAATATCACACCAGGGATTCTGGTTCCTGTCTACATGTAACTCAGTATCCTTTTCAGATTCCTCTGTCCTTCTTCTGATGCCCTAACTCTTCCCCTATAATCCTTGATTTATTTTCCACTCCTATCACCTAAAACTGAAAAACAATTTCCTTTGCTGTTAAGAAGTAATCACTTAGAGTATTCAACTATGTTTGATAAAACACAGAAAATCAATTAGCTAATTTCAAAAATGGGCAATATTCCTCAAAAACAGGTCACACATAATCAATCCTGTTATTTTTGAGCTTCAAAAGGAATCTCAATCCTTTTTACAAACCTTTTGTTGTAAAGAGCATTTAAAATAAAACTCTAGCTATATAGCATATTTACATTCCTAAGAAAATGAAGAATATTCTCTTAATTAAAAAATTAATTTATTTTAATGATGCAAAATACATAAAAATTATATGTATTTGTGCAGTACCTATTATATGTATATAAACTGTGTATGTTTAAATGATATACAGATGGCCAAACAAGGTAGCTCAGAAGAGTAAGAGATTGCTTAGGCCTGCACAGGGACAGAAGTTCAATTCCTGGCACCACATGGCATGCCAGCCCTTCCACTGGAAAAGCTGAGCTGGCACTGTGACCAGAAAAGGTGGCACAAGCCTATAATCCTTGAACTGAGCATTTCAAAATCAGGAGGATCACTATGTGTACAAGCTGTGTAGTGAGACCCTGTAACAACCAAATAGGTCAAAGTAAAAGCAAATATACATGACAAAAATGTAAAACGTTAGCAATTATTGAAACATTTCCAGGCAGGATTTGAAAAATGTAAAAACAACATTTTGGTTCTGTTTGCTTTAATTATTTTAGCATGGTCCTTGCTTATGATGTCCCGATTTGAAAGGAATATTTTAAAAACTTTCTTTACCATTTGACCTTTAAACACTAGAAAATATTCAGATATTCCCATTGAAACACACACACACACACACACATATATATATATATATATATATATATATATATATATATATATATTATATCCTGGCACATATATAACAGAAATGCTTCCACAGAAGTAAAGACAGCACATGCTGAAAAAATAAAAAAAAAAACACATAAATTACAAGTAATGGGAGACATTAGGTAAAACTGTCAATGCATATCTGTTTTTCTAATATGATTAATTCATTTAAAAGTTGCAAAAATCTCCACATTCATTTTCCAAAGGACACTAAGCCTTTCTTAGCCTACGTATTGCAACAAATTTTTCTGGTTCTTATCTTGATCCAGTATGCTCTCAACACTCTAGGAATATGTACTCCATTGTGATAACATTAGAAACTCTCTATGAAGTAGTTATCTACAGAAATAATAATATTTAAAGAGAGAATATTAAAGTTAAATAGTATGAACCACATCTTATAAAATGCAAAGAGCAATTGACAAACATGTTCACATTTCTATACTTCTGCATTAAAAGACACATTTTCCATTATATTCATTTTACTATGAGTTTTGAATTGATAGGATAAATCTTTTGATATTCACCTGGACTTCATTTTGGAGATTTACCTAGAGCGTTGGGTGTGTTTGAACTATATATTTTCCAAGGACCCTCCTCAAAGCCCCCATGACCTCCTTATTCCTCAGGCTATAAATGAGGGGATTCAGGGCTGGAGTGACAATTGTGTAGAAAGCAGAGATGATATTGTCCTGTTTGGGACTGTGGAAGGAACTGGGTAGGACATATATGAGTGTAGCTGCCCCATAATACATCCCTACTACAG
The DNA here is from genome assembly GCF_000260255.1 of Octodon degus. Taxonomy (NCBI): domain Eukaryota; kingdom Metazoa; phylum Chordata; class Mammalia; order Rodentia; family Octodontidae; genus Octodon; species Octodon degus. The sequence continues at coordinate 792,941 of NW_004524935.1, forward strand.
TCAGGTGGGAGGAGCAGGTGAGAAGTGCTTTCTTCCTCCCCTCCTTTGATGGCATATGGAGCACAGTGAAGAGAATTAATGTGTAGGAGGCAACAATGGCAACAAGAGGGGGAATCAGTAAGGCTGCACCCATTGCATAAACCATGAGCTCATATATGGAGGTGTCTGCACAGGCCAGCTTCAGCAAAGGAAAAATCTCACAGAATAAGTGTCTGACCTTGCGAGATTTGCAGAACGAATAGTACATGGTATATACAGTGTATCCCAAAGCACTCAGGAATGCCGGGATCCAGGATGAAGCCACCATTGACCAGCACACTGTAGGCCTCATGAAGACCGTGTAGTTCAGAGGATGACAAATGGCAACATACCTGTCATACGCCATAAATGCTAATAGAAGGTCCTCTGCACTACCCAGGAACAGCTCCAAGAACATCTGAAGGGCACAGCCTCCAAAAGATATTCTGTTTTCTCTGTGAGGATACTCCATGAGAGCCTTCGGAGTGACAACCGATGAAAGCAGAAGATCCATGAGTGAGAGTTGCCCAAGCATGAGATACATGGGCACATGGAGACGGACATCCATTGTGATGACCAAGAGCAGCAGGCCATTGCTCATCAGGGCCAACATGTACAGGGCTGCGAATGTGGCACAGAGCAGTTCAGGAGAGCCACTGTCACTCAGAATCCCAACCAAGATGAAGCCACTTCCCAAGGTGGAGTTCCAGTGCTCCATTCCTGGGAGTTTCTCTTGTTGGCTAGAACCAGATGTATTCACAATAAGTGTTGCTAAGACAGATCCTAATTTCATAAAATGAGAAGTTGTTAGAGGGGCCGGTGTGATAGTTCAGAGGTTTAATCACCTGCCTGGCAAGTGCAAGTTCCTTGAGTTCAATCTCCAGTACCAAAAAAA
>NW_004524935.1:794128-797675 GCF_000260255.1 Octodon degus
GGAGAAGCTCCTGAGAATATCCAATATTGAATCAATGAGATGGTATCATTTCCATGAGTAATTGACTTTGCCTCTCAATTTCTATATTTATGATTCTTAATTTATTTTTAAAAATTCACCTAAAGAGTGAACTGAGACAAGTGTAATAACTAAATACTAAGAGATTACTACATGAAAATATTATTGAAGACACTAAATCTTAACAAGTATATCTCCAGAATTCTTAAGGCTTCACGCTATTAAACAAAAACTATGACATGTCTTTATTCAATTTTTAACTACAGCAAAATGTTTCAATAATATTTTAAATATCCATCTTACTTTTTAATAGATCTCTTTTGCATAGAAATCTCAAACTGGCACAGGGCATGGGGATGTAGCACAGTGGCACAGGGCCTTCCTGGCAAGCAGGAGGCCTTAATTTCAATTCCCAGTACCAAAACACAAAACGAAAGGAAACAAAGCAAACTGGCATAAAATTATGATATAAATAAAGCAGTTCTATTTCTTTTTCCATTCATCCTACATCTATAATTATGAGTAGCATTCAAGGTTGAAGAAAACCCTAATTAGAATTGCCCCAGATTGTTTACCTTCCATTACTTGGCCAGTCCAACATGAACAAGAGAGACAAGGATTCCTGGACTGTCTGAAATTATGGGATATTGCATTTTAGGTATTGCTTTATAAAAGCAACTTCTATCTTTGCAAATCCATTGCTAAACACTATGCTATGTTGTGATCTTAGCACACCTACAAATACAAGCATAAATCCCTACCAAAAATATGAGATTGTTTGAGATATATTATGAAAAGCAACAAAGGAATATAAATGATATAATGTAATCAGGACCAATAATGTTGTACTTTCTGCCTGTGATCCAGATGTTGATTCTTCCTTCTGGAACCTTAGAGCATTTGTTCTGGGCAGAAGGTTCATAGGGATTGGAGGAAAGAGCTCCTTTCCTAGAAAGCTCCCGATGGGGTACAGTACATGTCATTCCCAACAGATCTACTCACTGCTAACAACAGACACTACCTTGCTCCATACAAACAAAAAGTAAGCTACATCATGATGGCTTTCTTGTGTCATTTCTAACTACACACCTTTGTTGTGTAACTTTGACTTCAAACACTTCATTCAGATTCTTTGAAACTGTACATCCAATCTTATACCCTATGGATACTTAGACTCCCCACCAGATAGTTGCTGATATCATTCCAGTGTCACCCCACATGTATTTATGGGAAATAAAATGGATCTTTCCAACGGTCTCCATCTGCAGGCATTTCCTTACGCTGCCATTATCCAACTTTGACCTGACTCATGGAGAACTCAACAAAGTCAAGAGCCTGAGACTAACAGGATGAAGAATCAGGCAAGGGACAAAGAAATTATACTCAGAGTATGCAGATAAAGATGGCAAAATTAAACACATTTGCATAAATGTGCTTAAACACATTTATCCATGTCACAGCAAAGATTTAAACATTTCATTGGATTTAATTTGATAGTTTTGGGAGCCTTATACATTAGCATTTCAAAGCTGTGAGATAATGCTACAGGCACAATATAAATCCTTATATGGTGCTTTGGAGCATCCTCTGAGAAGTACCAAAACACATTGCCAGAGGCTAGTACAATGCACAGCTTATATACATAAATTCTGAGATTCCTATCAGAAGCTGATCCTCACATATGGGTATGATAAAGACTCTATTTCAGTAATAGCTGCTTCACTCTTCATTTCAAAAAGTGTAGTAGTACAGAAATAAAGAATTGGAATTGATGTTAAACTACTAGACAATTTAATAGAGAGGGAAGTGGATTTTTTTAAGTTTGGGTTTACTTTATCTTTTGACTCAACAACCCACAGTGGTTATGCATTTCCCTGAGAGAAAATCAAACTTCTTACCTTAGGTAGTCAGAACTGTAACTTCCCAACCACACAGACTGCTTATGTTTGAATGTTCTTTGAAAGTTAAGAATATTACAGTAAATATATTTGTACCTCTGTAGTTTTTGCTAAGGTTGTTAAGTGTCTCAAGGGTCCAACAAAACAGCTATCAGCTCTCTTCTTTTCCTTTTATTATTGTTCAGGTCTGCTCTGGAGATGGTACTGGATATAGACAGATAACACAGTCTTTGGCAGTTTATTATGCAGCAAGAAGAATGTTCTCCTGCTTTCATACCTGAAAAGAATCAGAAGAAACTGTGTCTACCATAGCTTCTCATTCAGAACAGCCTGTAGCCTTGTGACAAGTATCAGACTGAGTCCTTGGGTCCAGATTCCAGACAATCCTTTATTCTCACTGGCATGTGAGAGTTAAGGAGAAAGCCATAGATTCTGGAGGAAGTAGACTTTGGAAGTATTGCCTAAAGGAAGAACTGATGTTTAGCTACACTCTCCCTGGGGCGAGTTTCTTGCTCTGACTTGTGGTCCACGACTTTTTCTCTCTTCTCTCTCCTATAACCTATTTTCAGAGGGACTTCTTCTATCACTGAAACCTAAATTCCCCAGTTCCCCTAGAAGTATAGGTCCAGCGAATATGCTGTTAATGAATCCTCTTGGGTATGTTCTGGGGCCCGATATTTCTCCTAGTAATGAACTCTGTTGTGTCATTTGTTTATATTCAATCCAAAAAGAGAAGATGATATCCCATTTGTAAATTTCTGACCAACAGACATATGTTGGACACCAATAAACCCAACATTTGGTAGGCCAAGGTAGAAGGATCACCACTAGTAGGCCAGTCTGGGTGCAATAGTAACAATAAGGCCAGTTTGATATAGACAGTCAGACCCTGTCTCAATCTGCAACTCTGAAAGTGATTTGTTCCTCAATCAACCAAAAAAAAAAGTTCATTGTGTTGGGTTTTCTGTGCACCAGAGCATATGTGGGGTTTCCTGTCTTACTGTGGGATGGTGCATCACTTCTTTATGTTGTACTTCAGCCTGTAGAATTGCCAATTCAATGTGACTATGGGGGTGAATTTTGTAAACATGAGCTTTTTCCCTCATTGACCTTTGGTGATCTGTTACAGCTAATGGTTAGCAATGTTTCTCAGCATTATTGGAGTTTGCTACCAGTCAAGTTTGAAGACAGAAGTCACTGTTTTACATATTTGGGAGAAAATTACAAAAAAATCCTTGACAGAAGTTGTCCAGTTTTAGTATGATCAAAAATCTTCAAAATTCTCCAGATAGGCTGATTAACAACTAAGGAAATGTACATAGATGACAGTTGACTAAGAATATTCATAATGGGACAATGGAGGAATACCCTCAGGTTTATAAAATATTTAAAAATATTTTCCACAAATGTTGAGCTCACAACAGACAGAGTGATAATGAAAGAGCATGGGTGGTGTGCAGATATCCATCAAAGGACTCATAACTCCAGTTAGATCAGAGAAAAACTTCAAAACCCATACTGTATAATGCACTGACTAGAGTTAGTGTTGATAAACTCTATTCTTGAAAAATTGCTTAGAGAGCAGATTTTAATGAACTCACTGCACAAAATGATACTTATGTGCGGCCATG
>NW_004524935.1:797775-800943 GCF_000260255.1 Octodon degus
ATATATATATTACTTTGCAATTTTTAGAAATTGAGAAATTCACTATAAAAGAGATTGAGTCTTCCAAATTTCTTCATTTTGATTTCTGTAGAGAATTTGTGTGTTAATATTTATCCAGTGCACAGCTGGTATACATAAAGCTTGTTCCCAGTATTTGTTCTGAAGAGAACAGTGCATATTCTGTACATGTGAACTATTCTGTGCAGTGGGCAGGTTTAATATCCCTTGAGAGTACACTTGTTGCAGGTTTGCATTCTAGGGAGGAATATTGGGATGTGATGAGAAGTTGAATAGGGTATGAGGGTCCCAGTGTGAGGACCTTAGATTATTCAAAGAATGTCCTTGAAGAAGACTGTGCCAGCCTTGCTTTTCCTCCTTTGCTTTCTGCCATCGATAAGCAGTTTTCCCTCTGTCAGGTCTTCCCATCATTGTCATCTAGCAGGTGCACTGGCTCCCTAAATCACAGATTCCCCTCAATCTTGGACTGAAACTTCCCTTCTTCCTGGCTCTTGACAACCATAGACCTGAACAGTTGCATATATTATAGACTTTATCACTCAATAATCTACTTCACCTTCCTTTTTCCTGTGAAAATAATGTCACTGTTCATACAACTGATCAAACTGAAATGTTAACTATATATACCGTTTCCTCCTTTGCCATTGTATTTCAATAAAAATCCTCTAAACTTTTTTGATACAATAAATTTCACATATGTGTACTCGCCCTTGATCTCCTCTACACTTGTATCTCATCACAAATCATCATAATCCATGCTGTGGGGCTGGGGGATTGCTCAGTAGAATAAGCACTTGACTTGCAAGCTCAGGGCCTGAATTCAATTCCTGCTCCCTCAAAAGAAAAATCCATACTGTTTAATCTTATTTTCCTCACAGATCATTTTGCACTGTCTGTTATCATGGCATCGCATAGTCTCTACAGTGTCACTATAAGCATAAAACAGATCACATCATTTTTCTCCACAGGTTTCTTTTACACCTATTGTTCAGCCCACTTCTGACAATCTGCCTTCTTATCTCCACTGCAGTCACACTGTATTAGCTTTCTTGCTGCCTTTTATAGGATCCTACATGTTTTCAACTTTGTAATCATCTGTACCCAGAGCTTGTGATGGGCTTTTGTCAGATCTGCATGTCTTAACTATTCTCCTTATTTCATCTCCCCTTAAGTGTGAGCTTCTCCAAGAAATTACCATTGTAATCTGTGTGTACACAGTGAGAATACGGTGCCCTGTATCTTGCTTTATTTTCTTTATTGCACTTATAATCATATAAAACATTCCTATTGTTGCTTTATTTTACATCATTACTGTCTGACTCTACTCTCCAAAATGCACGCTTCTCATAAGTATAGAATTTGCTATGTGTGCGTGGTAACTACTCCACCATAAACTAATGATATCTGTGGTACAATTTCTATAAGAGTAATATGAAAGAAGAGGAAGTGTGAGTGTGCATGTTTGTATTCACTGAAGAACTAGAGGAAATTGACAGGGTCTTAATTTTAAAAAAATAACATTTTTTTAAAAACGATGCTTTTTCATATGCATTATCTATAAATTCAACCTAAAAGCCATGCATATTCACAATGCATTTTCAAAGAGTGGATTTTGATATACTAAAAAGTTGAAATATGAAAAATTCAAGAAATTTGAAATAAAAGTTGTAAATGAAGCCATAGTAATCAAACTGCAAAGAAAAAGGTGCAGTCATTGACAATTTTGCCAACATTCAGTTGAAATTTCATAAGTAGCATGGCAGAATTTCAAGTTAATGGGAAAGGAGGAAGTGACTAAGATATCAGAATGAATGGCAAAATACTTAGAAAAAACTATCAGTGTTTCACAAATATATATTCCTCTAGGGTAAATTCCAGCCAGGAAAGGTGTTGCATGCCTGTAATCCCCACATTAAGGATACAGGGGCAGGAGGATAGCTGTGAGCTTATTACCAGCCTGGGTTACAAAGTAAGTTCAAGACCAGTGAGTCCAAGGCAGTTAAAAAAATTCAGGTATTTTGTAGAGTAAATAATTGAAAATAGTGTTTGTGACAAGTTGTGTACCCGACATTCATGGATTTCTTGGTTCCCATCCTCAGTTTGCATTTATGAGGTCATATTAATTGAATTTCCCTGAATGGATGTGAACATTTTTTATTTATTCCCTATTTAAGCCAGGAAAAAAAAATCGCTACACAACCATTGTGACTCCATCTTATGGACATTAGCAAGCATGACACCCTTGAAAACTGCAAAGTGTACTGTATGTTCGAGTTTATCAACCTGTCATTCCATTCCTCATCTAGGGCTTATGTATGTGAAAAATATGTATTAACTTCTAAACTACTGAGATTAACGATGTGTTGATGTGAATTGTGATAGTGGAACTAAAGTAGGCCATTAAAGTTTGACACTGAGGCAAGATCCAACTTTCCTGCTTTTGCAAATAGGTTTTGTTAGAATCATTCATTTACATATTGTCTTTGACTGCTTTCTTGGCACCTGGCTATTAAATTTTGTGGCACAGATTCCTGGATATGTCAGACTGTATTTTCAGGTACCATCTGAATTTATTTGGCTAGCCTATGTGTACTGTCTAAACTTCAACTTTGTTGAAAGAAGGTTAACAGCAATGGCCTGGTGCTATGCGGCAGTGGTAATATAGAGCTCAGCAAAGCAGTCATTTGCTTTACTGACAAAGTTGGCCGTGTAATAGAGGAGCTAAATGTCAGTAAATAATTTTATATCACATATTAGTCATTATCACATTCACTAAAAAGAGTGATACTCTTTTTAATTGTATCAGGAATCACCAGGGATTTTTTTTTCACATTTGTATTGATACTCCTATGTCAGTCTCCTTTACTGCTGGGATTATAAGTATGAGACATCGTGCTAGGTCACTAGACCTGCACTGCATGCAGTTCCATAAATCAAAATCTGGACTTCAAGCTCAACCGCCCCTCTCATTCTGTATTGAGAAATAATATTACTTTAAACAAGCAATTTATGGACCAGAGAGACAACTCAGCAGTCCAAGCACCTGCTTTTTAAGCACAGAGAATGGGTTCTATCAATGGCAGCATGTGAAGCACCAACCCCACCATAGCATGAAGAGCCTGCCATGGAGACAGTTGTAATCCCAATAAT
>NW_004524935.1:801248-804151 GCF_000260255.1 Octodon degus
CCCCCTATTTGTTTTAATTACATTTTTTCCGTTGTAGAGACAATATACCTGATTCCCAAAATTTAAAGGTAGAGACATTTATATTGATTGACTCTTAGGTTTATGGATTTCCATACATTTTTAGTTGACTCCAAGGCAGAAATATCATGGCAGAAAGACAACGTAGAAAAAACTACTTCACTCCTGACATCTGGGAAATAGGAACTAGTGAAAGAGTGTCAAAGAGTAAAAGACAATAATAGGATCAATATCACACCACACATTCCCTCCTAGACAGACCCAGAATTTTGTTTTACTGATCTCCAAGCCAACAATGAAGTCAATCGAGTTAATAATCCAGATTAAACATCACATAGTAAATACCACAGTCCAATCTTCACTATCTTTTCAGAATTAAGGCTGAGCAGGTTTTCTCCTATCCAAATCATGGTGCTTTTAAATCCAAAACTTTCATTTTAACAACATTTATTTTGATATGTTCCTGACTGTCCATGTACACTTAGAAAATATACCACTTGTTAATCCATAAATTTACAACTTGATGCTGTTTTATAAATATATCTCCATGAAGAATGTATTTTATACCTATATCCCTACTTCCCACAAATGTACCTCCAATTATGTAAACATTTTAAAAAATACTTATCAAATACTTGCAAGAAATAAGGAAATGAAGCCATTTGTTAGTAGGCATTCTCATATTGGTGACATTTGTTTCCTTATATACATCTTTGTTTCACTTTTCTACCAAAGTACCTGTCTACTTTTTCAAATTTCCTTTTTCAATTGTATGGACTTGAAGAATATGGCTATGCTAAAACAGGTATTGTTTTTCTGGCTGGAAAGGTGGTGGTCATCTCCTCCCTTCCTTTGTCTCCTTCTCTCTCCCTTCTATTTCCTCTATTCATCTTTTATTTCTTTCATTTTACTTATTTCTTCTACTTTTACCAGGATGTTTTTTTTTAAATGACAAACAATAATTGTATTTTAATAGGTCATTGCTTGAATTCATTGGAATAGAAAAAATAAGAAAATAACAGGAAGCAAAATGGATTAGAATGGGGCAGAAATGAAAAAAACATTGCAAGAAAAGCGCTTTTTTTCCACATTATTAACATACTCATCATAATAAGACAATCAGCATTGCCACCAGACAATTATGCAGTTATTCTCCAGAGTGCCTATTTAACATCCTTATTTCTCAGGTTGTAAATGATGGGGTTCAGTGAGGTGTCACTATTGAGTAGAAAACATATCATTTTATCCCTTTCATTCATTATCTTGAAGTTTGGCCTCATGTATGCAAATATTCCTGAAGCATAGAAGGGAATAAAAACAATGAGATGGGAACCACATGTAGAGAAGACCTGGAGCTTTCCCTCTCCAGACTGCATCTGGACCACTGTGGAGATGATATTCCAGTAGAAGATCAGGATGAGGGAGACAGGAGGCAGAAGGATTACCACACCCATTGCAAAGATGGCCATCTCCATTTTGTAAATGTCTCCTGAAGCCAGCTTCAAAAGAGTAGGAGATTCACAGAAAAAAAATGATTAATGATGTTACTTCCTTTGTAGGGAAGATTCAGTGTGAATATACTGTCCACTACAGACACAATGGCTCCACTGGCCTACAACACAACAGCCAGCTGGACACAAACTCCATGCATCATGATGGTGGAATAGTGCAGTGGCTTGCACACAGCCACATACCTGTCATAGGACATCACTGCCAGAATTGCACACTCTGTACCCCTAATCAGTAGAAAAAAGAATATCTGCGTTGAGCATCCAGCAAAGGAAATGGTTTTCCTCTTCATCAGAAAGTGCACAAGTGCTTGGGGCACTGTGATGGTAGATAAACAGAGATCAGCAAAGAACAGGTTACCTAGGAAAAAGTACATGGGTGTGTGGAGTCTGGAGTCCATGTGAATGAACACGACCATTAGTAGGTTTCCTAGTACAGTAAGCATGTAGATGACCAGAAACACGAAAAAGAGTACAAGTTGTGTGTTCTGATCCTGTGAGAGGCCCAGAAAGACAAATTTGACTACAGAAGTTTGGTTCCCCTTTCCCATGACTGTTTACTCTTGCTTATAAAAAAACACAAAGAAGAAAAAAAAATACATTATCAAACAATTCTTTCAGAAAGTCTGAGTAAATTAACTATTTTATTAATCATTGTCCAAAATTTTATCACTGGTATAATGTTGAGATCTCTATTAGCTTTGTAGTTCTAAAAATTAAAATCCATTTATGATTTTATTTTCTCTTCTTGAATCTTTCATAACAAAAGTGAGGAAGAACCATTGTGAGGATGTTATGTGACCAACTGTTTCATCTACTTCGGGATTTTTAGCTGGAAGACTGAGGTGATGTTTACAGTGCACCTTTCCTTTGTGTAATGTTGGGAAGCAAACTAATTAGTACAGGTTAAATGAATGAGTTATTGGCACACAAGAAGCTGCTCCTTTTTTTCATTTCACAACATAATCTTAGAAAGACTTCTGGGCAAGAAATAAAAAAATTAATCTTTGTGATGTCTGTGATTCCACCATTGACCAGAATCTTCTAATAATTGTATTCAATGTGAAGAGAATCTTTATGTATATAAGTAAAAAGGCCTAGACCTTTGCTAGATGGATTGTATCATATCCTTCATTGAATCCTTGTTCTGTGTAGGATACTCTTTCATCTGTTTGCATTGGATCTTTGAGCAATGATAACACATTTCATATACTGGGCACCCTCTTAGAATTATGGATACTACTTTCTCTTTTGGTGTATTTTCTTTTAGACAATGACTTGGTAATTTTTCCCAGTTGATGAAAAAAAATTTGAAGGGTGCATCAGTCTGTTTTTGGAAAGCCCTCATCATTCTGTGTCATGAAACTCAGAAAAAAT
>NW_004524935.1:804366-811508 GCF_000260255.1 Octodon degus
AAAATAACTTTAAAACTTTAAATTGTTGGGGCCAGGGAGATAGCTCAGTATTATAAGCGCTTCTCTGGCAAGTGCAAGGGCCTGAGTTCAATTCCCGGTTCTGAAAAAAAAAAAAAAAAAAAAAAAAACCAAAAAAAACTTTAAATTGTAAGGGCCGGCCAAATAGCTTAGCAAATTAAAGTGTCTGCTTAGGCAGATGCAGCAAACAGGTTTTGATCCCAAGCCTGCAGTGCCGGCCCCCTCCAGGGCACGCTGAGTCTCTGACTGAGACTGGGCATGGTGGTGGACTCCTGTAATCCCAGCTCTTGGGAGGCTGAACACAGGTGGATCACTAGGAGTCCGATCTACATAGTGAGACCCTGTAAAAACTTTATACCCTGTACTAAAATACAAAAAAAAAATAAGAGAGAAAAGAAACAAATCAAAACAAAAAAAACACTTTAAATTGTAAAAGAAAAGACTGAAGACAACATTCAGTAAATATTTGCATAATAGTTCAGTTGAGGAAATACTGGAAAAAGGCAAAGAAAAAACATTAAGTAAAGTAATAGCTGGAAACTTTCCAAGTAGGTGAAGTGGACTATCCAGAACCATAAAGAGGGTTATAAATAGGCTATCTCCAGGCCCCTTTAGAATCTTCATGTAAAAATATAAACTAAAAAGTGAATCCTAAAAGCAGCAAGAACAAATGCTGTCACTTATAAAGAAACCCTATTGGATTAACAAATTTCTCCACACAAATCCTCTAACATGGGCGTGTATAGAATGTATTTACAATGGTAAAGAAAGCAAACACTCCACCAGTCAGGAACACTACACCATTTTAGCATTGAATCTCTCTGAGTACACCCCCATGTAATCAACTTCAAGAAAGTGCTATTGTAGGTCATTGTTACCAAAGCTTCCATCCCTGCTCCTTGGGCACACTGCGTCGTGGGTTGAACACTGGCTCACATCAGGCGCATATGGCAGGAGGGGATCTGCTCCCATGATGACAGCTGGGAAGCAGAAGGAAGAAAGAAAATGTGGGGATACCGATGTACCCTTGGGCATCACACTTTCCTCTGAACTAGCTTCCTTTCACTAGATCCCACATCCCTAAAGTTCCATCACCTCCAAATGTTGCTACAGGTTCACAACGGAGGCTATAAGATGTGGGCATATTGACTGCATCCAAAAATTAAAACTAAGTGTCTCTCTAAAAAAGCTGTAGTTTAGAAGTCAAAGAGTCATAAAGTATTTCTCAGACAAGCAAAATCAGAGAAAGTTCATCCCACTTAGCTAGCCTATGTTTTTCTTCTAAAATTGGTTGTAGAGAAATTTAAACTATACCTCATGTCCATTTATTGAACATAAGTCAAATCATTTTCTGTTTTATGTTGTTTAGAGCTAATCATATAAAACTAATTCCATTCATATAAGTATTTACAAGGAGAAAAGTGAGGTTATAATAAAATCTTTTAAAGCAGCTATTATTTTTAAAGCTACTATTCAACATTTTTGCATTTCACCCAACAAGTCATAGAAGGAATTCAATGAATAATAAAATTACTGTTTCCACATAATTTTAGTGATTAAAAAAGAATCAATTGTAAAAACCTAAAATTGATTCTTTTTAATCACTCAAAATATGTGGAAACAGTGATTATATTATCCATTGAATTTTGCTATGAATGACTATTATAAAGACAACAATATGCAATGCATTAATTGTTGTAACTCTCCTACCAACCTGTTTTGAAGTTGTCTCATTGCAATTTTATCTCAATAAAATTAATAAAAGAATAAAAGAGGGGCCAGGGAGATGGCTCAGTAGAATAAGCACTTGCCTGGCAAGCTCAAGGATCTGAGTTCAATCCCCGGTTCTGCAAAAAAAAAAAAAAAATGTTTTTGAGGCTAGGGAGATAGCTCAGTAGAATAAGTGCTTGCCTGGCAAGCACAGGGTCCTGAGTTCAATCCCCAGTTCCACAGAAAAATAAATAAATAAAAAATTTTTACAAACAATAAAAGAATAAATAAAAAATCAAGTTAAAAAAGCTAGCTCAATTCTTTGGTAATTGAACAAAAGTGATATAGCATTCCCATATTATTATATACTTAAAAATACAACAAAATGGTTGTTAAAAAATTACAAAGAGAACAATGTAATCACTTTAGAAGCATTAAAATGTACTTGATAAAAGAGAAAATTATTATCTTTTGAATTATCAAGTTATTTATTTATTTGAATGAATCTATGAGTTGACAAAATTGCAACTAAGGTTACAAAATGTTTAGTAAGTGAATATGATAAGTTCATTCTAATTTCTATTTATACAAAGAGTTTATAATACAAAATGTTGGACATAAAGGTAAAATGGCCATGCTTACTGTAGCACTATTCAGAATTACCAAGAAATAAGGAAAACTCCTCAAGGTATCTATCAAAGGATTAATTCTTAAAGAACATGTAGATATACAGCAAGTTTCTCTTAGTTCAATGAGAAGAAAGGTTGGTACTAACATTTTTTAAACAAGATATCATGTCTACATCTTGCTCTCTAAATAACGACCATGAAGACAACAATGTGCAATGTATCGATTATAACTGTCTGCTAACCAGTTTTGAAGCTATTTCATTGTAATATTATCTTTTTTCTCATTAAAATGAATAAAAGATAAGAAAAAAGAAAATGAGGTTTGTATACATAATGGAAATTTTTTTTAGCTACAAATGTAACATTCTGTAATTCTTAGTAGCATGAATGTAGCTGGAAAACAAAATAAATCAGGCCCAGAAACAAAATAAAATATTTTTATTCACTATGATAGAGGGAATGTTAATCTCATACAAGTAGTGGAAAGAATGGTAGTTAGCAGATCTGAGAAAGGAACAATAGAAAAAACTTGTTATCTGGCACAAAAATACTTACATTAGAAGTATGCATGCTGTTCTGTTCTACACCACAGTAAATGACCACAGTTTATAATAATTAACTGTATATTTCAGAAACTTAGAAAAGAGAATTTTGAATGGTTCTAACACCTTACAATGATGAATGTTTGAGCTGATTTTCTAGGGCACTTTGCTTGAGGAAATCAATTTGTTTTGTAATAATGTAGGAGATGGTTATGTTTACATTTTTGGCAGGAGGATGGCTGTTGTCACATTTGCAACTGCATGTACTTTGCAATTGGAAACAAAATTTTTCTGAACACTTTGTTGGCAGTTGATTTGCTTGCAAATAGAAGCACTCTTAAACAAAGGAACTACTGTACTTCATTTGATCTTCACACCTGTGTATGTGTAGCAAATCACACATGATAAATATATATAATGTTTACATATCAATTTAAAGTAAAAAATGATGCTGGGGAGAAGGATCAGTGGAATAAGGACTTCCCTGGCAAGCACAAGGGCCTGAGTTCAATCCCTGGTTCCACCAAGAAAAAATAAATAAAACAAATAATAAAGTAAAAAAATAATATACGAGGAAATAAAGGAAACATCGTGAAAGATATGAAATATAAGTATCCTTTTCTTTAGTGTAAACTAATGACAAAACATTTGTTCAATAACTATATGTCAGAATTGAAACATATCTGAGTAGGAATGAAAACTCAATACTGTAAAGGTTCTATTTATTCAAAAATAATTATTTAATAAAGACTATGAAAAAACTGCTAATTCACTTTAGAAAAATATACATATATCATATACATCTATATTTAAATACATATAAGCAATAATTAACAAAAAATACAGTAGTATTCCAATTTTTAAGACAATATGAAATTTCAAAGACTTTTGGCTTGTCTAGTTTGTGTAACTGAATCATATTATTTGGCTTTTCTTCATCTAGCTATGTTCAGCTCTAAAATGGTGATACAAAACACACACAAGAAGTAGCATTTACATAGTAGCTCAGCAAAACATAGGTAATTTCAAGAATTTAGAACAATAGCATTTTATCCAATGCTATATAACATCTCACTTCAGTAATGCAATCAAGACCTTGATTTCACTAAAATTACAAGACTATAAAAACAGTTGTTATGGATGAAGCAAAGTAACACACGGGTACTGTAAGTGATTGCAGTAGGTGATTGTTCTTATTGTGCTTACCCTTCACATTCTTTTATATTTTGAACTGTGGGGATTCTATCTATGTCCCTAGAAAATGCAAAGTTGGAGGAAAAAGAAAGAGTCAGAATATATTAAAATATAAGACAGTTAAGATAGTTATATGGCTAGCTTCTCTTAGTTCACTAAAAATAAAAGCTTGTGCTAATGCTCTTTGGATAAGATAGCATGCATATATCTTGTACCCTGAATAACTACAATATATTAACTATTTTAACCTTCCTACTAACCTGCTTTTAAATTCTATTTTATTGTCATATTTATTATTCTTTGACATAAAAAAATAAAAGCAAACAACAAAAACAAAGTCAAGACCACAGGTGACAAAAGGCAAAGAAAGACTTTCAAGCTCATTTAAGAAGGGGCAAGGTCAGCTGTGAGATTTAATCAGGTTATTCTAATTTTTTAACTTTTGTATACTTTGAAAGACTTCAAAGTTATGAAAACATAGAGAAGAAAACAGTGCAATCCATTAATAAGAGTCCACTACATTAATCAGTATTGATAAATTTCTAATGATTTTACCCATGGTGCAAACCAGTGTTCACCTATATTCTTTCTATATCCAGAAAAATATTTTCATGATCATTCTTTCATGCAATCCTTATATTATCTTCTAATTATTTCTTCATGTCTCCTTAAACTGGGTTACTGTTCCAATGCTGTGCAATATGTGTATCTTCACTATTTCAATGTCACTAATATATAGTAGAGATTTTTAAAACTTAATTGAATGAATGAAGAGATATGCTTATGCCAACTCTCTCACTAGCACATCCACTCCCTCAACAGTGTAAATGGACAGAGGGGTTACATGTCTTGCTCTCACCTGGTGCTGACCAAGCCTTGACTTAGAAATTCCAGGACTGATGGCAACATAAAAAGAGTTTATGAAGTCCTGCCAGCCATGACTTAATGAAGGAGGGCAATTCTGTTGTTCTGTAGAAAGGAAGGGAGCTGCATGAGAGAACATTATTTACTCAGCCTCTACTCCTTCTTGTTCTATTAAAGCAGGAGGCTTAGGTTCCACCCTGGTCCTACCTGCCCCCAAATCCCAATTCCAAGGAATGAGGAAATAAGCCCAGAACTGGTTGCATTTAGACAGCAAGAGGCAGCGAACAACCTCTTAGATAAGATTTAGCATCAGAGGAGAGGCAGTAGTTGTTTGCCATTTTACATTCAGTCTGACAAACTTAGTCAAGAGGCTTACATGTCTAGAGCAGTTTCATAATAAAAGTCAAGAGGAGCATGTCTTTTCTCTAAAGACCAAATAGACAATAGAGACAGACAACAAAGTGGAAACTAAAGCTCTCCTCTTTGGCTACACTGTCAAGATATGCACTCCTTAAAATACTTAATTCGCCCTCAGTATCTGACCCACTCTCACCCAGAGCACTGGCAGGTACAAACCAGGGCACTGCAGTAATGGAAGGAGATAGAGCAAATGACAACTATGTGTTTTCTGAAACACTGTAACCGTATTCTACCAGGAAATCCTCATTGCAATTTCCAGGATATGAAGAAGGTGGAACATTATCTGGGCTATGAGTCTAATTCTATCCCAGCCTAAGATGCACTATTTTATTACAGGACAAAACCCAAATCACCAAGGGAACAGTCTAAATCCACCAAGGAAACTTGGCTTGGGTGATTTTCCTGGAGAAATATTTTAAGTCTGGGACCTAAGGGCCATTTTAATCAGGGCATTCTCTGGAGCAAAGAAAGATGTTAGCTCTCAGTAGCCTTTCAAAATAAGTAAAATATAAAGTCTTTCAAAATTATTCTCACAAAAAAATTCTCAATACAATACTGTCAGTTGATATGTATCATCTCATCAAAAAAATTTAACATTATGATCAAGAGGAAATCATCCCAGAAATGTAGGAATACTTCAACATATACAAATCAATAAATGTAATGCATCTTGTCAATAGTTACAAAGACATAAATCACATGCTCATCACAATAGAAGCAAGAAAATGTCTTGATGAAGTCCAGCACTCCTTTATGATTAAAAGAAAAGAAAGAAAAAGTAATTTAAAGGAAATTGGAACAAATTGTCTTTAAATCTGTGTGATAAAAGCCATGCATGACAAACCAACAGCCAACATCACATCTTATTGACAAAAACTAAATGCCTTCATATTAAAAGCTAAAACAGTACAGATATGTCCACTGTGACTACTCATATTCAATGTAGTTCCAGAAACATTAGCCAGAACAATTAGACAATAGAGAGAAATAAATTAATAAGCATGAAAGGAAGAAGTGAAAGTATCATTATTTTCCAATAACATAACATTCTACATAAAGGACCACAGAAACTGTTAAAAATTATTAAGTGCAGAAATCCTGGAGCATAGCTGGATAAAAAGTCAGTATACCAAAATGAATAGTATTCCTACATACATACAACATACTCATTAAGATAGACTAAGGAAACCATATATTTTACAAATGCATCCTGAAAAATGAAATAATTACAAATCAATCTAACAAAGAGGTAAAAGATTTATACAATGAAAATTTCAGTGCCCCCAAAAAAAGTGACAGTAGAGAATTTCAGAACTTCAAAAGCTATTCCTTTACTCGTGGATAACAAAAAGCATTATGAAAATTGCTATAGTTCCAAAACTGTTATACAGATTAAATACAAACTCAATTAAAATACTGTTAGTGTACCTCATTGTTGTTAAGTATGTGAAAAATTCATATGGTATTAGAAGAGACCTGGAATTCCAAAAGAACAAAAGGGGTAACAAAGGCAAGGCAGAAGTCCTCACCATCCATGACTTGAAATTATATGACAGTATGCAGAGCTACTGTCATAAAATCAGCATGATACTGGTAAGAAAGCATACCTGAAGATCAATTGAACAGATTAGACGATGAAGAAATAGCTACAAATGTACTAAACCACCTTATCTTAAAAAAGGAGCCAAACATATTTGCTGGAAGAGAGAGTCTACACCACTGTTAAATTTTCATTCTTGTTTTCAAACTTTGTATCACTTGTACT
>NW_004524935.1:817703-818521 GCF_000260255.1 Octodon degus
GTATTGTACAATTTATTGGTAGAGCCTGAATGTCTTTTTTGCAGTACACTTTATTTACAGTACTATAAAATTTGCAGGTTTTACTGTACAGCACAGCACTATTATTTTATGTTCTGTTATATTACAATATACTTATTTTATGCACTACTGTTTGCAAGTAATACTTTTGCAAATAAAATCAAAATCATAAAGCTGGAGTTCCTTTTCACTATGTTTTTGTTTTGATTATTGTAATGTACTTACTATGTCTAGGCTCTCATTTAGTGACAAATTCAGCTAACGCCAGAGGCACAGGAATATAATGTGGTTGTTAATTGAGGAATACATTTAGTGTGGAATAATTGAATGAAGTTAATTAAAATGTTCAACACTTTCAGTATTTTTCATTCATTCTAACTGTTGAAAAAGATAATTTTTGTTTTATAGCTAAATAATATTCCATTATACAAAATCACATTGTTTTCCCTGTTTACTTGTCAGTAGAAACTATTATTGATTGCATACCTTGCCTGTTGAAAAAATGCTGCAATGAATATCTGAGTGTAGATATTTCTTCAATACAGTGATTTATTTTTAATTGATTATACCCAATATAAAATTACTGGTAGTTGTAGTACATTCTGCTCTTTTTGTATACAACTTCACTTGTTCCATAGTCGCCATAAAAATTTACATTCATAACACTTGTGTCAAATGGTTCCCTTTGTTCTACACCATTATTTTAGTCTTCAATATCTTTTATTGTAAGATCATGAATTGCCTTTAGGCCCGCCATGGGTACACTCAGTATCCCTTCAGAACCAGCCAAAGCTTATGTC
>NW_004524935.1:819591-825301 GCF_000260255.1 Octodon degus
AAGTAATAGCAGAAAAATTCCCAAATATGGGGTAACAATCTGACATTCAGCTAACTGAAGCACATAGAATTCCAAATAACATCAACCCAATTAGAAACACACTGAGACATGATAGTCAAGATCCCAGAAATTCAGCAGAAGAAAAATATACTAAAAATGGCTAGAGAAAAGAAACAGATCACATTTAAGGGAAAACCCATCAAAATAACAGCAGACTTCTCTGCACAAAAGATGAAGGCAAGAAGAGCATGGAGCAGAGTACTTCACATCCTTTATGAAAACAAATTCCAGCCCAGACTACTATACCCTGAAAAACTCTCTTTCAAGTTTGATGGAGAATTAAAATACTTACATGACCAAGAACAATCAATGAATTGCCTTTATTTATTTTGTTTAAAATCACTATACTGTTGCTTTTGAAAAAAAAAAACACTCAAATTATTTTAGGAATTTAGAGAAATTTTGAAATTATATAACAAAAAAGTGCACTGTAGTTACTGCTGCATTGAACACTTTTCTACATTTCCTCTAGTTTCTTAAATAAATATTTTGTCTGATAACATACAATATCAAGAGCAATTATGGAAAACATTTACAGATACTTTAAATCTTATTCAGAATATCCAGTTGGTATTGAATTGCCAATCTTAAATTAAAGCTACAGTATCAGGATATGCATATATCTCTTGACTCATGTCATTGTCTTTATTTTAAGCATTACTTCCATATTTCTAAGTGTTATCATAAGCATTTTCTTAAATTCCTGATGGAGTAATGGTCCTAAAAATGATCTGTATAACAGCAGAAACAAAATTACTTCCAAAGCTCCCACTGGTGTAATTGGTAGCACTATAATTCTGAGTTTTTCCTTTTAATCTGTGTTAGGTAGACTAGATAAATGTCATAATTTTCCTTGGCACTAAAGGAATTAAATCAACCTCTATGCAGGCAAACAATTAAACACAGGAAAAGTAGCAAACCAATAACAGGAAAATAACATGACAAATATAAGACTATTCATATCAATCATACCCACAAATGTTAGTAAACTCAATTCACCAATTAAAATATATAGTTTGGTAAAGTGGATCAAGAAAGAAAATACAACAGCATGCTGTATACAAGAAAGATATTTAACCCATATAGAAATTCATACACTGAAAATCAAAATATGGAAAAATGCTAGATGTTCCAGTAACTCAGAAAAGCAGGGGTAGCTATCCTGTTCACATACCATATTAACTTCAAACTAAGAACTCACACTTTAGGAAAACAAACTGAAAACAAATAAATACCCTAATGCTGCACCTCAAGCTTCTAGACAAAAGAAAAAAAAAACAAGATAAAGCCCAAAGCAGGAAAGAAATTATAAAGATTACAGCAGAAATTAACACAAGTGAGAAAAAGACAACAATACACAGAATATTGAACCAAAAAGCTGGTTGTTTAAAAGATTAAATAAAACTGATAAATCATAGCCAACATCATCAAAAGAGGAAATAAAAACTCAAATCCAAACAATAAGGATTGGAAAATGAGGTATGAGCAAGGAGAAAAGCTGGAAAACGTGACAGGGGCAAAGCCATGCATTTTTATGCACAAGAATGGTGGAGCAGTGACCCTGTGGGACATGAGTAGGTTTTTCAGTCTAGTGATTGGCTGGCGGGATTCTCACCATGACGAACTGTATATGTTGGTGCCTGTAAGCCAAGTGGCTGCACTGAGGATGGTGATGTGTAATAGAGGAGTTACACTTGGAGTGCCTGTCATTCTAGTCTTCTAAATATATACTTCTTGTCATGATGTAACAATTATTACCATACTGTCTCTCAATAAAGTTTTCCTTTTTCTTTTTAGATTTTTTCTTAAAAAAGGGTAATAAATAAAAAAAAAGACAGAAGAATAAGAAAAAAATGTCATAGGTCTGTTCTGTCACAATTCTATATATGATTAGATTTCTAAATTTCTTTGTAAAAATATGTAAATGCTTATTCCTAGTTTTTTTAAAAAACATTTTTCCTTCATATTCTGTAAGGACTTAAAGTTCAATACATCAATACTTGATGAAAAATACCTGTTCCATGATATGCGTAAAATGTTTGATATTGAGACAGAGAGGATAAACCAAACTACATACATTGCAGGTTAATAATAAGCTTCTCTTCTGGAGGGTTAATTAACTAAGTTAGCAGATCAAAAATGGAAAAAAAGGAAGGGCTGCAAAGTCAACCAGCATTTTGGCTCTAGCCTTTCAAGGTCAGTGAAGACTCAGGACATAAGAGAACCTGTACTCTAACATCATGTACCTCAGTTGTGCTCCTAATTTTCCGATCAAGGAGATTATGGAGCCACAGAGGAATGTGATCGATGATGTATATGTCCTTGGAGAGAGTCACATGGAAAAAGATATTCTCTCAGGATTTCACACAGAGCAAATTGGTCAAGCAATGGCCATAACTCATCCACATGGCTGACACTCACAAAGGATCTACAAAGTGTGGTACAGGGCTATAGGATAAATCCTGAGGGTACTTGATTGACCTTATCAGATACAAAAGTTAAATTTCTTGTTATATAGGTCTTCCTTTATCTTGGTCTTAGCCATCCATTGAAAATATAAAAATGAGGTATATAATGTAAAGTCCTATTAATATGATGAGCTGTAAAAGGCTCAAGTCAATAACTTCTGAGGATAACCCACTAATATTATAGACTGCTGGACAGTGTCAGATTGTTTTGCTTAATTCAAACACCTATAATATTTAGATGCCAATAGAATATCCACCTCTGACAGGACTGAACTGGAGAAGGGGGAATAAAGAGGAAGGACCATTTTGTATTTGTATATGCAGAATAGTTAGGATAGATATACAACTACTTTCGCTTAATTCAATGAGAAGAAAGATGTGTACTAATAGTGTTATCGTATAATACTTGCCTCCAGGAATGATTTTGGGAGGATTGCTTACTTTTCAATTTCATTCAGGAGTTTGAGAGTATAGAGATTATATCTTCCATAAATTTCTTGTAGAATTCAGATGTGAATCAATCAGGACCTGGACTTTTCTTTGTCAGTGGTTTTTTTTATTGCATTTTTAATTTCATTGGTTGATATTGGATTATTCAGAGATTTATGTCTTCTTGATTCAATTTTGGTAATTTGTTTCTGTCTAGGAATTTGTCCATTTCTTCTGTGTCTTCAAGTCTGTGAGATTAAAGATTTTCAAAGTACCTTTTGATAAACTTGTGAATTTCCACAGAGTTTGTGGTAATTTCACCCTTTCATTCCTTGTTTCTTGAGTTTGAGGGTTTTTTTCTTTCCTGTTTTTGATGAGATTAGCTAGGATTTACCAATTTTATTTACTCTTTCAATGAACCATCTTTTTGACTCATTAATTCTTTGTATTGTTTTCTTTGTCTCAACTGAATTAATTTCTGCTCTAAGCTTTATAATTTCCTCCTATTGTTGGGATGTGGGTTTGGTTTGCTTTTCTTTTTCTAGCAGTTTGAGATGCACCATTAAGGTATTTATTTTCCTGTCTCTGTTTTCCCAATGTGTGAGTTCACTGCTTTAAATTTTCCTCTAAGAACTGCTTTCATTTCATCCCACAAATTCCAATAAGTTTTGTTTGAAATTGCATTGGATTTTAGATATTTTCTAATATCTTGTTAATTTCATCTGAATCCTATTGATTGCAGAAGCGGTTGTTCATTTCTATATGTTTAAGGGCTTTTATAGTGCCATTTGTCATTAATTTCCAGTTTCATTGCACTGTGGTCAGACAATATACATGAAATAATTTCTGTTTTCTTGTATATACTTAAGTATAACCTATGGACACTAGCATGTGGTCTATCTTAGAAAATGTCACAGGTGCATCTGAAAAGAATGTATATTCAGATGTTGTAGGGTGGAACACTGTATATGTCCACTAAGTCCATTTGTTTGAAGGTTTGGTTCAGTTCTGCTAAGTCTTTGATGACATTTTTTCTGTTTGACCTATCTTTTTGAGATAAGGGGATATTAAAGTCCACTGTTATGATTGTGATAGTGGTTGTTAGATTTTTCATGTCCTTTAAAATTTGTCTTATATAGTTGGGTGCTCCTGTATTTGGTGCATACATATATATGACTCTTAGCTCCTCCTTTTGATTTTTTCCCTTAACCAGTAGGTAGTGACCTTCTTTATCTCATTTGATCATTCTTAGTTTGAAATTCAGATTTCTGTGCGAGTACAGCTACCTCTGTTTTTTGTTAGGCCCTGGCACATATAATATTATTTTCCATCATTTGACTTTCAGGCTATTACCTTCTTTACGGGTTAAATGTGTTTCTTGTATACAGCATATATTTGGATTTTGTTTCTTCCTCCATTCTGCCAGTCTATTTCTTTTAATGGGTTATTTGAGTCCATTTACAATGGCCATTATAATTGATATGTATTGACTCAGATTTATCATGTTATTTCTCTATTTTGCTTCCCTACATAGATCCTGTGTTTAATAGTTTGTCATGTTTGATAGGTTCTTTCTGTTGTCATTCTTGGAATTGTGGGTATCTTGATCTCTTTCTAGAATATGTTTTAATTATTCTGTGAAGGGTTCATTTGGTCTTCATTAACTTATTTAGTTGTTCTTTATCATAGAAGTATTTAACTTCTACATTAAACTTGAAAGAGAGTTTTGCAGGTAGATCAGTCGAGGTTGGAATTTGTTTTCTTGGAGGACTTGAAGTCCTTCATTCCATGCTCTTTTTGTCTTAATCGTTTGTCACAAGAAATCTGCTGTTATTCTCATGGGTTTCCTTTTAAATATAATCTTTTTCTTTTCTCTAGTAGCTTTAGTGTATTGTTTTTGTGCCAAGTTTCTAGGATCTTGATTATTATACGTCTGGGTGTAGTTTTAATTGGTTTAATACTATATGAGGTTCTATATTCCTGGGTAACCTGAATGTCAGATTGTTTCCCCATATTTGAGAAGTTTTCTGCTATTATTTCTGGCCCATATTCTTTTTGTTTTATTTGTGTTGTCTCCCTTTTTCTCACTGATACATATTAGTCTTATATTGTTAATCTTTTTATTATCTTGCAGATGTTGAGTTATTATTTCCTGCACCCTAGTTGTTTGTAAGAGATCTTTCCTTAACTTTTCATTAGCTGCAATGGTGTCTTCAAGGTTTGTAAGTCTATCTTCACTTTCATTCAAATGGTCTTGTCAACTTGTAATTGTGTTTTAAATTTCCTGCATATCTCTTTGAATCTGCTTCATGCCTTCTATTTCTTTCCTATATTCCTCATTCAAATTTTCTATCATTTTTCTATTTTCTATTTTTTAATTCAGTGTCTTTAGAAATGCTTAGTAGTTCTTTCACTATAGATATCATTTCTTTTTTTTTACCTGTGAGATTATCTCTCAGCTGATTTTATTTTCTGAATCAGGGATTGAAATCAGACCCTTGAGCTCACCAGGGAAGCACTTATTCCACTGAGCCATCTCTCTCCGGCTCCCCTGATTTGTTCTACACTCATGTGTAGTTGTTTGTTTACCTCAATTGATATTATTTCAGACACTTAATGTTTGTGACTTCCAATTTTTCTATTCTAATATCTCCTGGGTTTCTTCTCAGTGGTGTATTGGACTAAGAATGCATTTAGTTACCTCTTTTTGTCTCTCTCTCTCTCTGTCTGTCTGTCTCTGTCTCTGTCTGTCT
>NW_004524935.1:825438-836160 GCF_000260255.1 Octodon degus
TCTCTCTCTCTCTCTCTCTCTCTCTCTCTCTCTCTCTCTCTCTCTCTCTCTCCAGAATCAGTGATTGAACTCAGACCCTTGCAATTGCCAGGGAAATGCTTATTCCACTGAGCTATCTCCCTGGCCCTGGTCATTTTCTCTTTTATCAAGAACTCTTTTTTTTTTATTTCCCTGATACTTTTTTGTGAAAGTTTGACAATAGGTTGTTGTGTCACTGGATTCAGACCTTTTATGTAAAGTCTGATTTTTTCATATTTCTCCTGTCTCATAGATTCTTGTTTTGTGTGTATCCCACTATTTTGCCTTCTGTATTAATTGATAGTGAGATATTGTTTTCCATTTGACACTGTCACCCACTGTATAGTGTAAGACTATTGTGAAGCTATGACCCAAGCACCTCCCAATATTAATACCCAAGGGAAAACATGTGGTTAAGACATATGAAAAAAGACAGATATGGTTTCCTGTTTACAGTAGAACAATTAGCATTACTAATAACAGCTAGTGAAATTTAGAAATTGACAAACTTCTGTAATCAATGGGTTTGTACTTAAGACCATAGGAGCAAACATTAAGACTGTGTAACCAAGCAGGTCTTAAATTGGGAATTTGTATTACATTAGTTCCATTGAGTTCTGCCTGGTCACCTTCTCTTTATACAGCTAGAGTCTTCTAGGCAGACTAGCTCAACCCGGTTACCTGCTGCCACCTCTGTGTCCAGAGAATGCTCCTGTAGTTCTGAGTCTCAGTCTGGGCTTGGCTGGGACCAGCAGTATGAAATCGACTGGATGCTTCTAGTGCCTCCAGTCCTGAAGCTCCTTCGTGGTAGGCCTGCTGAGGTGGAATGCGATGAGCTGACTGAACCTGGTGGATTCTGGTCCTGGCTGCTCCTTCCCCTTAGGCTCACTGGGGTGCAATGGATCAGCTGCACCTGATGGATTCCTGACCCACTGCTCCTTCCCATTAGGCTGGCTAAGATGGAATAGGTGGGTTGTGCCTGGTGGCTTCTGGTGATGAGGGTCTTTTTCAGCATACTATAATTTTCACTGCATAAGTATTTTGCTTCCTTTGAGACATTAATTACAAAGTATTTTATTTTTGAGGTGTTATTGTGAAAGTCATGGTTTCCATATTTTTTCTCTTGATATGTTCATTGTTTTTTTCATAGAAATTACTTTTTAATATTGGCTATGTATTCTGCTACGCTACTGAATTTGGTTATTAAATCTACAAGTCTCTTAATGGAGTTTTGGGTTCTTCTGTGTATAGTATCATGTTATCAGCAGATGTTGATAATTTGATTTCTTCATTTCCCATTATTATTCCTTTTATTTCTTTTTCATGTCTAATTGCTTTGGCTAACGTTTCCAGAATGTTAATGAACAGGAGTGGAGACAATGGTCATCATTGTCTTGTTAGTGAATTTAAAGTGAAGGCTTTCATTTTTTGTTCATTTATTCTGAGGTTGGTCATTGGTTTGTGTTAAATGGCTTTTATCAGGTAGAAATAAAGATCATCTATTCTGATTTTGTGTAGGCTATTTTTTTATCAAGAATGAGTGCTGGACTGGGAAAGTAAAGAGCTTAAAATAGGTATTTATGATCTTCTGAATTTCTATAGGGTAGTAGTGATTTCCCTCTTTCATTTCTCATTGCATATATTTGAAATTTTCATTCCTTTTTTTTCTGAGGTTGCATAGAGGTTTACCAATAATACTTATTACTTCAAAAAAACAATTCCTTGATTCAGTAATTCTTTGCTTTGCATTGTCTCCATTGCATTTATTTCTTGGTTGATTTTTATAATTTCATGTCTTCTTCGGGCTTTGGGTTGAACTTTCTCTTCTTTTTTGAGGAGTAAGAGGTATAGCATAAGATTGTTTATTTTGCCTGATTCTGTTTTCCTGATGTGAGAATTTATTGTTATAAATTTTTGTCTTAAAACAGCTTTCATTTTATCCCACATGTTCCAGTAAGTTGTATTTAGGTTTCCATTTGGTTGAAAATATTATTTAATTTCTTCTTTAATTTCATCTGTGATCCATTAAACATACAGGAGAGAATTATTTAGTTTACCTATTTTTATAGTTTTTGCTGTTGCCTTTTTCAATAATTTCTAGTTTTATTGTATTATTGTCAGATAATATGCGTGGGATAATTTCAATTCACTTATGTGCTATGACATGATCTATTTTGGAGGCTGACCTATGTGCTTCTGAGATTAATATGTACTCTGACAAGGTTCATTAAAACACTGTATAAAGGTCTATGAAGCCCATTTCTTCACAGTTTTGGTCAAATTCTGTTATTTATTTGCTGATGGTTTGCTTAATTGATCTATCTCTTTGTTACAATGGAGTGTTAATGTCCAATTATGCTATCGCTCATTTGATTTATGACATCTCTTAAAATGTGTCATATGCCTTTTAATGCTTTTATATTGGGGACAAATATATTTATAGTTGTTAACTCTCTTATAGTTTTCTCCTAACAAGACCTATTGGAGTGCTTGCCTGGCAAGTGCAGGATCCTGAATTCAATCCCCAGTACTGAAAAAAAAAGAGATCAACTGAACTTCTTTATATCTTTTAATCATGCTTGGCTTGAAGTTGACATTGTCAGCAAACAGAACAGCTACCTCTGCTTTTTTCTAGGTTCTTGTCATATGTAGCATTGTTGTATATCCCATGATGTTTGGTTTGTCGATTTCTTTTTGAGTTAAATATTACTGTTTCATGCATCATATTGTTAGATTTTGTCATGTTGCTTTCCACTTGTCATGTTGCTTTCTGTCTGTTGAATCCCTAATTTTCTCCTCTGTTTTATTGATTATTCTGCTTACTTGTTCTGTTCTGTTGATGTTCTTTAAGACATGTTCTTATTTTTCTCTTTCTAAAATGCCTGTCAGTACTCTTTGTATTATTGGTCTGATGGTCGTGAATTTCTTCAGTTGTTCTTTGTCATTGGAATATCTGATCTCTCCATTAAATTTGATTGGCGATTTTGCAGTGTATGCCATTTTGGGTTGGAAGTTGTTTTCTTTCAGGACCTAAATTATCTCATTCTAAACTGTTCTTGATTTGGTGGTCTTTGTTGAGAAATCTGCCATGATTTCCAAGGGCTTTCCATTATAAGTGATCTGTTTTATCTCTCTAACAGCTTTTCACATTTTACTCTTTTTCTGAATTTCTGGGATCTTGACTGATATATTTAGCATAAACGTTTTTATTACAGTTAACTGGAGTTCAATATGTCTCAGTTTTCTTTGTGTCAGATACTGTTACCATGTGTGGGAAATTTTCTGCTACTACTTCTGAAAACAGTCTTTTATGTCAGTGTTAAGTCCATCTGTTTCCTTGATACCTATTAGTCTTATATTATTTGCATTGGCATCATTTTGTATGTTCTGTTCTGTTATTTCCAGTTTACTTCTTATTTTTAAGAAATCTTTCCTATCTTGTTCACTAGTTCAATTCTATCTTCAATGTCTGAAATTCTGTCTTGTTTTATTCAAGTTGTTATGCTAATTAACAGAATTTCTAGTCCTTAATATCTTTTTGAATCTGTTTCTTGAATTTTAGTTCAGTCCTATATTGCTGATTTAATATTTCCATCATTTTACTACTTCCATCTATTTTTTTATTTACATCTTAT
Source organism: Octodon degus (assembly GCF_000260255.1). Lineage (NCBI taxonomy): Eukaryota > Metazoa > Chordata > Mammalia > Rodentia > Octodontidae > Octodon > Octodon degus. The sequence continues at coordinate 829,092 of NW_004524935.1, forward strand.
GTAGCTATACTGAGCAACATTTTAAAGAGCACAAAATGGTATAAAAACAGAAAAAACACTAGTGGTACAGAATCTGACTTAACAAAAATATGAATTTCACCTTTTTTTAATGTATAATGCTGTATTCCAATTAATTTCTCATATTGACAGGCATATACATGCAATATTTGAAGAACAAGGAAATATAAAAGAAATTAAGTTGAATAAAAGTACAAACAAGTGAAAAAGGAGAAAGGGCATATTAAACATTAACTGCCCCTTTCCATAAATGAGTAAAAATGCACAGTACTGTTGTCCAAACCATCCTGCTTACATACATAGGTATATCTCTTTCTCCACTCCCTCTCTTGTCCTTCTCCTCAACGCAGTAATTCTTACCTTTTGAACAGGCTAATTCAATTTTTCCAGAATCAATTGTATCTCTTTCAGATTCTCACATTAGGGAAACAATATGATGTTTGCACATGAGAGTCTGATTTATTTCACTTACAAAATGGTCGTTTGTGACGTTCATTTAGCAATAAAAGCTCATATTTACCCTCATTTTTAGGTAACTATATTTCGTTTTATAAAAATATCACATATTTTCTCTCCATTCATTAGTTTAGGCATTTGGATTGTTTCTAAGATTTGGCTATGAAAAATTGCGCTACTATAAACATAGGTGCACATATATCACTGTGACATGATGTTTTTGGTTCTGGAGAAATACTGAGGAGGGGAATAGCTGCCTTGAGTGGGACTTCCAATATTAGCTTACTAAGGAATCTCCACACTGATTTCCATAGTAGGTGCATCAGTCTGCAATCCCACAAACACTGGAGAAGGGTTCCATTTTGCCTACAGCCCCTTCAACATTTGTTGTAGCCTGATTTCTTGAAGTCAGCCATTCTTTCTGGGGTGAGATGGACTCTCAGTGTCATTTTAATTTACATTTTTCAGATAACCAATGATGTTGAACATTTCTTCGTATATTTATTCCTGATTTGTATTTCTTCATGTGAAAAGTCTATATTCATCTTATGTACCTATTTTTGGACTGGATCTTTGAATTTCAGGCCTTGGTTTTTAAAAATTCTTTGTTTTCTCTATAGACGGCCTTTGTCACAGTGAAAGTTGGCTGTAATATTTTTTTTGTTGTCTTCTTACTCTGTAGGAGGTTTTCTTTGAAGTACAGAAACATCTCCAAAAGAAAGCATTCCAGTTGCTCATTTTTTGAAGTATTTACTGACCATATTTGTTTTGTTCATGAGCTCTTTACCTAACTCTATCTTTTAAAGATTTCTGTAACATCATGTAACTCAGTGGTGTACCAAATATTCTGATCAAGGAGATTATGGAGCCATAGAGGAATGTGATCAATGATGTACAGTGTGCCTAAGAAGAGTCGCCAGGAGAGAAAACATTCTCTCAGGCTTTCATTGGTCAAGCAACGGCCGTGACTCATCCACATGGCTGACACTGAAAAAGGATCTGCCAAGTGCGGCACAGGGTTACAGGATAAATCCTGAGGGGACTTGACTAACCTTATCAGATACAAAAGTTGCATTTCTTGCTATATAGGTCTTGCTTTATCTTGATCTTAACCATCCAGGAGAAAAGTATAAAAACGAAGTATGTAAAGTAAAACCATATTAATATGCTGAGCTTTAAAAGGCTCTAGTCAACAACTTCTGCTGATAACCCACTAATAATGTGGACTGCTGGACTCTGTTGGATTGTTTTGCTGAACTTAAGCACCTACAGTAGTTATATGCCAATATCATACCCATGTCTGACAGGACTAAACAAAAGAGGGGGATCAAAGGAAGGACTATTTTGTATTTGTATATACAGAATAGTTAGGATAGATACACAGCTACTTTCACTTAATCCAATGAGAAGATATGTAATAATAGTGTTTGGACAGGATATCCTGTCTGCTTCTTCTAATATGGATAACCACCAAGAAGATAACAATGTACAATGTATTAATTATTGGAAATGTCTTATTAATCAGCTTTGAAACTGTCTCATTGACATTTGTTTCTCAATAAAATAAAATAAAAATAAAGATTTCTGCCTATATTTTCCTCCTAATGATCTATTGTTTATGTCTTAATATTTAAATCTTTGGTCCATGTTGACTGCAGATTAGTTCATGGTGAGAGACATAGGTTTAATTTTATACTTAAGCATGTGGAAAGTCAGTTTATCCAGCACTATTTATTAGAGAGGTTATCTTTCTTCCAGTGAAGATGTTTGGCCACATTGTAAAAGATAAATTGTTGAGTGTGTCTGTATTTGTGTTTGCATATGCTATTCTGTTCCACTGATGCTCAGGTCTTTCTTTATTCCAGTACCATACTGAATTTATCACAGTAGCTTCATAGTATAATTTCAGGTCAAGGATTATGGTACCTCCTGCTTTTCATTTTTTCCAAGGATTGCTTTTGATATTCTGGGTCTCTTCTGGTTTCAGATAAATTTTAGGAAAATTTTGTTTACCTCGATGAGGTATACTAATGATATTTTAATAGGGTTTTCAGTGAGTCTGTATAAAAAATTTGGGAGTATGGCCAGTTTCAAAATGTTTTTCTTCATATCCAGAGCAAGGAATATCTCTCCATTTTTTCAACTCCTCTTTAATCTCTTTTTCAATGTACTATAATTTTCACTAAATAAATCTTTTGCTTCCATTGTGAGATTGACTCCTAAGTATTTCTTTTTCATTGCTTTTTTGTATGTTATTCTAAAGGTGTTGTTTCCCTAATTTCTATCTCAGTGCGTTTATTCAGTACAAAAATACTACTGACTTTTGGGTGTTGGTTTTCTATCCTGTTACATTACTGAATTTGTTTGTTAAATCCCCAAGACACTTGATGAAGATTTTGCAGTCCTCTACTTATTGTGTCATTCTCAAATAATGATAATTTCAGTTGTTTTTTCCAAATATTGTTTCTTTTATTTCTGTCTCGTGTCTAATTTCTTGGGCTAATGTTTAGGGAACTATATTTAATAGCAATGAAGACAATGGACATCCTTGTCTTGTTCCTGATTTTAAAATTAAGGTTTTCAGTTTTTATCCTTTAAGTATGATGTTGGATGTTGGTTTCTCATAGATGGCTTTTTATCAGTTTCAGATATAGTTCATGCATTCCAATTTTCTGTAGGATTTTATCATGAATGAGTATTGGACTTTGTCTAAGATTTTTCTGCAACTATTGAGAAGATTATGTGGCTTTTGGTTTTTACTCTGTTGATATGGGGTATTATATTTATGGATTTGTGTATGTTGAAGCGTCACTACATTACTGGAATAAATAACCGTTGGTCATGATGTATAATGTTCTTGACGAATTGCTGCATTCTGTTTGTTAGTATTTCATGAGGATTTTTGCTTCTATAATCTTTACAGAGATTGACCTGTAATTCTCTTTCTCAGTTGTAACTTTTTCTGGTTTTATAATCAGGGAAGCACTTGCTTTCAGGATTGAGTTTGGGAGAATTACATCCCTGTCAATTTCATTGAAGGTTATTAGAAATGAAAGTATTAAATATTCTCTTATTTTTTTGTAGAATTCAGCTGTAAATCCCATAGACTTGTGATTTTCTTTATTGGTAGTTTTTTTGTTCTATTTTCAATTTTGTCTCCTGTTATGGGTTTTTCAGAGTTTTTATATCTTCCTCACCCAGCTTTGGTATTTCATATGCGTCTAGGAAATTGTCCATTTCCTCTGTGTTTTTCACCCCGTAAGAGCAAAGACTTTAGCAGTAGGTATTGATGATCTTCTGAATATCTCTAAGGTACTTAGTGAGAGAACCCTTTTCATTATTATTGCATGAATTTGGGGTTTTTAAATTTCCTTTTTTCACAAAGTTAGCTAGGGTTTCATCAATTTTATATATATTTTTTCAAAGAAGAAAATTTGTTTCATTTATTCTTTGCATGTTTTCTTCCTCTTCAATGCATTAATGTTATACCTAATATTTATAATTTCTTGCTTTCTTTGGGATTTGGGTTTGCTTGTTCTTTTTTTTTTTCAAGGAGCCTGAGGTGTAGCATAATTTTTGGGTTTGCTCTGTTTTCCTTAATTTGTGAATTATAACTGTGAATTTCCCTCTTAAGACAGTTTTGATTTTTTCTCACAGGGTTTGGTAAGTTGTACATACATTTTCATTTGATTATAAATATATTTTTTAAATTTCCTCTTTAATTTGATCTATGACCCACTGGTTGTTTAGAAGTTGTTTTATTTCCATGTGTTTGTGGTGTTTTTAAAGGTTCTTTTGTCAATAATTTCCAGTTTCATTGCACTGTGTTCATATAGTATGGGTGGGATAACACTCATTAATTTACATTGAATTATACAATGTAATGTGCTATTAGATTGTCTATTTTGAAGAATGTTCTATGCTCAGCTGAGAAGAAGCTGTATTGTATTGTTTGTGGGGGAAACGCTCTGTCCATTCCCTCACAACATTGGTTGAGATCTACTTTGCTGATTTTTTCCTAATTGATTTCTCTCTTGTGACAATGGTGTGTTAAACTCCTCTTTCATAACTGCATTACTGTACATTAGATTTTTTATATCTGTTAAAATTTGTTTTATATAGATGTGTGCTCCTACATTGTGTGGATATATATTTATAATTGCAATTTCTGCCTTTTGTAGTTTTACCTCAAAAATTATGTAATGAATTCTTTATGATTTTGAAATAATTTTGGATAGAAGTTGATATTTTCCAAAAATGGAATAGCCATCCATGCTTTTTTATGGTTTTCTGGGCATGGAAAATTGTTTTCCATATTTGATTTTCATTATGATTTCCTTTAGTGTTAAATCTGTTTCATTTTTTATTATTTACTTATTTATTGAGAAACAAGTAACAATAACACAGTTTCAAAACCAGTTAGTAGGACAGATTTAATAATGAAAACACTATGTATTGTTTATTTCATAGTGGTTATTCATACTACAGGATGCAGACATGATATTCTGTCCAAACATTATTAGTAAAAATCTTTCTATTCATTGAATTAAGAGAAAGTAGCTATATATCTATCTTATTTTGTATACACAGACACAAAATGGTCCTTCATTTATATCCCCATTTTTGCTTAGTTTTGTCAGATATGTGCATCCTATATTCATTTAAATACTGTAGGTGCATGAATTCATCAAAATAATCCAATACAGTCCAATAGTCCATAATAGTAGTGGGTTTTCCGTAGGACTGGAAGGGTCAGAAGTTGTTAACTTGAGCTTTTTACAGCTCAGCATATTAATATGGCTTTACTTTTTATACCTCATTTTTATACTTTTCTGCTGGATGGTTAAGACCAAGATAAAGCAAGACCTATACAACAATATCTGGAACTTCTGTATCTGACAAGGTCAGCCAAATCCCCTCAGGATATAACCTTAAGCCCTGTATCACAATTTGAAGATCTTTTGTCAATATCAGCCGTGTGGATAAGTCCCAGCACTTGCTTGACCAATTTGCTGTCTGTGAAAGCCTGAGAGAATGCTTTCTCTAAACGTGATTCTCCTTAGGAACACTCTACATCATCGATCACTTTCCTCTGTAACCTCATAATCCCCTTGGTCAGAAAATTAGAGACATCACTGAGTTACAAGATATTACAGTACAGGTTCTCTTATGTCCTGAGCCATCACTGACTTTGTAAAGTTAGGGCCAAAATGAAGGCCGTCTTTCCAGTTCTTCTTTTCCTCTAATTTTTAGTCTGAAAATTTAAGTTGTTAACCCTTCAGAAGAGAAGCTTGATGTTATTATTACCCTAGAACATAAGCAGTTGAGCTTAACCTCACTATTTGTCTGAATATCAAACATCTTAGACATAGCAGGGAACAGACATTCTCCATGAAGTATTGATATGTTAAATTTTAAATACCTACACAATGTGAAGAAAAAATGAAAAAAATATAAATATTAAAAATAGGAATAAACAATAACATATTTTGCAAAGAAATTTAGAGATCTACTCATATACAGCATTGTATCAAGACAGTCCTATGACATTTTCTTGTGTCTTGTTTTCATTTATTACCCTTTTTTTAAAACACACATTTAGTTGAGAAACAGTATAACAGTAATTGACATGACACAACAAGCAGTGCATATTTAGAAGACCAGAATGACAGGCATTCCAAGCATGACCCTAGTATTAAACATTGCTGTCTTCAGTGTTAGTTCACATGTATCAGCAGGGTGAGAATCCTACCAATTAACTGGTAGTTTGAAAAACCTGCTGGAAATTCGCAGGATCATTGCTTAACCATTTTGTTCATGTACATGTATAGTTTTGCCCCTGTCACGTTTCCTAGATTTTTTCATTGTCCTCTCTTGATTTTTTAATTCTTAAGTTCTTGTTTGCTTTATAATTGTGTTATACCATGATATTTTTATTTCTTTTTTTCAAGTCTTAAACTAGGGAGACTATATGATATTTACACATGTGGGTCTGGTTTATTTCACTTATGAGTATATTTTCAAGTGGTATCCACTTAACTGTAAAGACTTTGAGTTTATCTTTCTTTTTTTGACTGAGTAATACTTCGTTGTACAAAAATACTACATCTTTTTCATCTATTCCTCAGGGGGAGGGCATTTTGATTGTTTCCAAGATATTGCTATCAAAAATTGTGCTGTTATAAACATGTGTGCAGATACATCACTATAATGTGAAGTTTTCAGTTCCTCTATAAAAATGCCCACTAGGAGGATAGATGGTTTGAATGGGATTTCCAGTCCTAATTTTTTAAGGAACCTCCATACTGGTTTCTATAATGTTGAACCAGTCTACATTACCACTAGCAGTGAAGAAGTATTCCTTTTTCTCCACAGCCTTTCTAACATTTGTTGTTCATTGAATTCTTTATGATAGCTACACCTTCTGGGGCAAGATGGTATGTCAGTGGCTTTTGTTGTTATTACTTGAGAGACAGTATAGCAGTAATTGTCATGACACAATTTGTGTTTCATGGATGGCTAGTGATGTGGAGCAATTTTTCATGTATTTATTTCTTTATATGCTTTCATCCTCTGAGAAGTGTGTGTTCATTTT
>NW_004524935.1:837125-837674 GCF_000260255.1 Octodon degus
CCCTCTCAGTATGTTTGTTATCTCTATAGTGGAATACTATTGAATTTGGGTATTGATTTTGCATCCTGCTATGCTACTGAATTTGTGTATCAATTCTAGTAGCTTCTTGATGCAGTTTTTTTGGGTCTTCCAAATAAAGTATCATGTCATCTGTAAATAATGATACTTTAAATTCTTCTTTATCTATTCTTATTCCTTTTATTTCTCTCATTTGTTTAATAGTTCTAGCTAATGATTCCAGAGCTAAATTGAATAGGAGTGGTGATTGAGGTCATACTTGGCTTGTACCAGATCTGAGAGTAAAGATTTCAGTTTTTCTCCATTTAGAATTGTGTTATCCATGAGGTTGTCATAGATCTCTTCAAATATCTGTAGTATTTTGAACATGAATGAGTGTTCATGGCCGTTATATTTCATATTTCATTGGCCGTTATTGGGTTATTGAGAGTACTTATATACTCTTGATTCATTTATGGTAATTTGTATCTCTCTAGGAATCCATCCATTTCTTCTGTGTCTTTTATTGTGTGAAAGTAAAAATTGTTAAAA
>NW_004524935.1:856899-858334 GCF_000260255.1 Octodon degus
CAGGCATGTTTCAACATATGGAAATCTATAAATGTAATACTCTATATCAATAGAGCCAAAATAAAAACCATATGCTATCTCAATTGATTCAGGAAAGACTTTTGGCAAAATAAAACATTCATTCATAATCAAAGCCCTACAAAAAATTGAGGTATATGGCCTCTACCTCAATCTGATAAAAGCCATCTATGACAATCCAATGCCTAACATAATTCTAAATGGGGAAAATCTGAAATCTATTCTCAAAATCTGGTACAAGAAAAGGTCCTGTATCACCACTCCTATTCAATATAGTTCTGAAATAAATATCTAGAGTCATTAGACTTGAGGGAAAAATAAAAAGAATAAGAATAGGTAAAGAAGAGATCAAACTATCATTTTTTGGAGATGACATATTACTTGATTTGTAGGACCCATAAAACTCCACCAAGAAACACCTAGAATTAATAAACAAATTTAGAAGCATAGCAGGTTACAAAATCATTACCAAACAATCAATAGTATTCCACTATATACAGATAACAAACACATTGAAAGAGAATTTAAAGAAACTATACCCATCAAAATAGGATCAAAAAAATGAAATACCTAGGAATTAATCTAACTATGGAAGTAAAAGATTTTTTACAATGAAAATTACAGTACTCTGAAAAAAAAGAGATCAAAGAGCATTTGAGGAAAAAGGAAAGATTCTGGATAGGAAGAACCAACATTTTAAAAATGACCATACTCCCAAAGTTGCCATACAGACTTAATGCCATCTCTATCAAAATACCACCAACATACAGATCACACAGATTCTAATAATTATTTTTAACCATAGAAGACCTGGAGTACCAAAGGCAATCCTGGACAATGAAGATAAGGCAGTAGGCATTACACTCCCTCACTTGAAATTATACTATGAAGCTACTGTGAAAAAATAATGTAGTATTGGCAAAGAAAACAGATTAGAAGATGAAAATACAACTACAAACATACTCAGCTATCTTATCTTTGACAAAGGGGACAAACATATTCACTGGAAGAAAGATAGCCTCTTTAACAAATGATGATGTAAAAACTGGCTTTCCACATGCCCAAAACTAAAGCTAGAACTGGGTCTATCATCACGCGTCGACCAAATTCACAAGCTTCCCATGGAGCACCCAGAATCCTCCTAAGTTTTAAAAAGTTGGACCAGTGTAAGCACAAGCTCCATGCCTGCGATGGTGGCCAAGATATATAGCTCATCAGAGTCCCAAAAGACAACCATAGTGGAATTTCAATGAATTGGGGTAACATTTTTGTTATAATGGCTTTTTTACAATGTTGATTCTTTTTATCTAGAGTCAAGGAATATCTTTTAACATTCTGATATCCTCTTCAATCTATTTTTTCAGACTATAGTAATTTTTGCTATATAGGTCTTTTACTTCCTTTGTTACACTGATTC
>NW_004524935.1:859474-860676 GCF_000260255.1 Octodon degus
ATCAGATGCTGAGAGAGAATTAATACTTTCCAGGAGGGTGAATCTTGATAGACCTAGCAGAACAGGAGAGTTTTAATTTTCCCTTTGTTGCCTGTGTCTATTTTCCAATTGGCCTTTAGAGATAAGACATCCTCAGCCTGAGTCCCATTAAGAAAGTACTCCAGACTTGCAAACCTCTTGACTAACATTACCAGAGTGAATGCAAAAGCTGCAAACTAGTACCTCTCCAATGATGCTAAATGTTATCTATCAAGGTAGTCATTGCATCTTGTCTTAGTACCAACTTCTCTGAGCTTGCTTCCTTATTTCTTGGCCACTAGGGTTTTGAATTTTGAAGCAGATAGGACCAGTGTAGAACCTGAACCTCCTGCTCCAGAATAACATATAGCCAAAGCATCTGAATACAAGGAGTCCCTTTTCTGTTCTCATGACAACCGAATCACATTCCTTCATTAAGGTATGTGTGGAAGGAATTCATAAGCTCTCTTTAACCTGGTGATTCCAAACAGGGTAGCAGGAGAGTTACATTGTATAATGTAGTCTTCATAGTAGTTATTCAGGGTTGAAGATAGACGAATATTATCTCATTCAAACAATTCTTTTCAAAAACTTCATTTCAATCAATTAAGCAGCCAACCATGGAAGTATCTTAAGCAACTTGTATATAAATGTAGTCTTTATTTTTCTCTCTTTTCCAACTTTGAATTTTCTATGGATACAGTTACAATCCCAACAGTTAACAATAAAAAATGTGAAGGGTACAAAAAATGAAAGTAATCAAATACAATTAGTCAAAGCAGCTATGTTACTATACTCTGTCCAGAACAAATTAATATTTTTTCATTTATGTATTTGGTACAGAGTCTCATTAAAAAGATCAGACTCATAGTTATCCTCCTTTTCAGCCTTTCCAGAGCTGACATTAAAGACTTGAACCACCATGCGTGGACTCAGTTTCTGACTGAGCAGGGCCCCAAGGGTGTGGTGGGCTGTGCATATGGGATTGAGAATCCAACTCTGGTCCCTGCACTTGCAAAAGCAGGTGCTTTAGTCAGAGGAATTAATCCATTCATAGATATCTTCAAAGATATATTGCTGAATACCTGGGTAATTGTGGATAGCATTGCAGTAAGCATGACCATTTTTCCTATATGTACCCCATTTTACATCATAAACTATTTGTATAGATAGAATTTTGAATG
>NW_004524935.1:861296-873683 GCF_000260255.1 Octodon degus
CCTTGGGAAATATCGAAAAATATTGAATAATAGCTTTCAAAATAATAACTGTTTTATAATATTTTAAAATAGCCTGAGTATCTCTTTGGACATACTTGTATAAATGCTATTAGATTTAAATGATTAGCTATAAAAACCTTAAAATAGAAAGTCTTTTTGATCTATTTTCAAGAAATGTGTATTAGGTATAGTTTAATTGCATAGTAGTTAAGAAGAGGAAATATTGGAAAAGGCTGGTCTAGCATGCAAATTTACTCATATTTTCCTTGAGTGAATAATCCGTTATACCTCCATTACTTGTAAGGTTTAGTTATTCTGGAAAAATGTTTTACTTTTGCGTTTCAATGCACCCCACAAAGCCACATGTTCAAGCCTAGGTTGCCAGTATATAGTAATATTTGCAGGTGTTGAAACATTTTGGAGGTGGGGCCTAGCCAAAGCAGGTAGAACTTTGAATGTATGTACCCTAAATGGACATTGATATCCAACCTTTAGCTTTCCTCAGGGAGCATATGGCCTCCTGTCATATGCGTTTGCTGTGATACACCATGAAGCACGTGATGTAGTGTGCCCTGGGCATAGAAACACAAGTGTCAGAAAACATGATCCAGAATAGTTGTTTTTTAAAGTTGATTATCTCAAGGATGTTTTCAGTGATAGACAGGGCAAATGATACACTTTTTCTTGGCTGATGTAGTATTTGCTTTCTTTTAAAATTTTACATAATTTACCAACACATCCTTTCTGCAGATTTTGGGTGTAGAAACCTGCTGTTACTGTAATAGGGTTTTATTATATGTGACTTAACATTTGTTCTTTCTGCTTTGAGGATTCTCTCTTTATGCTTCACTTTGGCAGCTTGAGATTAATATGCCTTAAGAAGGCCTGTTTATATCCCTCTTCATAGATTTCATATTATATCTTTCATAATATTTGAGAACTTCTTAGATATTATTTTATTCAATGTTTTTGTCCTTTACTAGTATTTCCTTTTCTTAAATATTGTGCTAATACTAATGTTTTGCCTTAGTGTTTTTATATTTTTAAAATATATTTTTCTCTTACAGGGCTGATTCAAGAGACCTATTTTCGTGCACAAAATTTCATTGTTCTGCTCAATGCAATCTGTAGTAATAGCTCAGTATAGTATTTTTATTTTACTCAGAATGTCATGATTCAGAATCATGGAGCCTTATCAAAAAAATAGATACATCTATGAAGTTTTCATTTCATAATCTACTAAAACAATAAAAATCTAATTCTCTAAGGGAAAATATATCAAATGTGAAAATAAAGATTAGTAATGAAGGGCTGGGGAGATGGCTCAGTGGAATAAGTGCTTTCCTGGCAAGTGCAAGAGCCTGAGTTCAATCCCCAGTTCTTGGAACAACAACAAAAAAACCCACCAAAACCAAAGAGGTTATGGCCTAAGTGGAGCTGGGGAGATGGCTCAGTGGAATAAGCACAAGGGCCTGAGTTCAATCCACTGTTCTGAAAAAAAAAAAAAAAAAAAAAAAAAGATTAGTAATGAAAGAAGGGTGCTCAGTATATTAAAATTGCCATAATATTCAATGCTCAGAGGTAAAAAATTATAAAATATAGATTAAGGATTATTTAAAAGACAGTATTACTATGTCCATCTATTAAAGATGTAGTCATTTACACTGATATCCATCAGGATCCTCTTCACATTGAACACAAGACAGTAATCTATCATCAAAGGATGGAATTACAGACAAGAGAAACATTAATTTTATACCCCTTGTTCAGAATGTTCTTTTAATATTATGTTATAAAATGAAAAAAAGCAATTTTCATGACGGTCATTAGTTCAACTCCCAAAGTCTCCTTCATTTAAACTTATACCAATTAGTTTGCTTCCCAACATTACATAAAAGAAAGTTGAACTTGTAAATGTCTCTTCACTCCTGCAGCTACTAGTCCTTAAATAAATGAACTAAGTAATGCTCCCATAACATATTAATAATAATTCCTTTCCAATTGTGTTATTAAAATATTTAAGAAAAAGACATGAAAACCGAAACAAATTTCAGTGGTTAGAATAATATACCAAAAGAGATCTCAGGATTTAACCAGTACTACAACTTCAGATACTGATTAATAAAATAGTTAACTTATTCAGAATTTTGAAAGAGCTGATTTATATTACTTGTGTTATTGGTGTTTCTCTGTGAAGAGAAGTAAACAATCATGAGAGAGAAAAGCCAAAGCTCTGTGGTAGAATTTGTCTTCCTGGGTCTCTCACAGGATCCAAACACACAATTCCTTCTCTTCTTCTTGTTTATGGCCATCTACTTGCTGACCATACTGGGAAACCTGTTCATAGTCATACTGATGCATATAGACTGCAGACTCCACACACCTATGTACTTTTTCCTGAGGAAACTGTCCTTTGCTGATCTCTGTTTTTCTACCACTACAGTGCCTCAAGCACTTGTACACTTTCTGTTGAAGACAAAAACCATTTCCTTTGTTGGGTGCTCAACACAGATAGTTGTTTTACTTCTGGTTGGAAGTACAGAGTGTGCACTTCTAGCAGTGATGTCCTATGACAGGTATGTGGCTGTGTGCAAGCCACTGCATTACTCCAGCATCATGACACATGGAGTATGTATCCAGATGACTGTAGTTTCCTGGGGCAGTGGTATATTTGCATCCCCGGTGGACACTATATTCACATTACGTCTTCCCTACCGAGGAAACAATGTCATTAGCCTTTATTTTCTGTGAGCCCCTTGCTCTTTTGAAGCTGGCTTCAGCAGACACTTACACAACAGAGATGGTCATCTTTGCCATGGGTGTGGTAATCCTTCTGGCTCCTGTCTCCATCATCCTCATCTCCTATTGGAATATCATCTCCACTGTGGTCCAGATGCAGTCTTCAGAAGGAAGGCTCAAGGTCTTCTCTACATGTGGTTCCCATCTCATTGTTGTTTTTCTCTTCTATGGTTCAGGAATATTTGCCTACATGAGGTCAAATTCCAAGATAATGAATGAAAAATATAAAATGATCTCTGTGTTCTACTCAGCAGTAACACCGATGTTGAACCCTATCATTTACAGACTGAGGAACAAAGATGTCAAAGCAGCTCTCAAGAGAGTCATTGCAACATAGTTTTGGGTGATGGTGACCTGTGTGTATAATGCCATTTTTGGTGATATGGAGAGAAAAAAAATATGCATGTGAAAATTTCCCAATTTTAGCTATTCCTGCACTTTTCCTTTTATAGTTTTTTGAGAATTTTTTTAGCATATTTCCCACTGCAAACAAGGCACTTTGGAAGACACATAAAGTGGGGCCAGGGAGGAGGTGGCTCAGTAAATTAAGCACCTCCCTGGCAAGCACAAGGATCTGAGTTCAACCTTGGTTCTGAAAAAAAAAAAAAAAAAAAAAAAAAGGAAGACACATAAGGAAATTAAATAAACAAAAAGTAAAGAAAAGGAAATAGAAAAAAGAAGGAAAAAATAAAGTGAATTGATGAAAGAAAAAAGGTTGAAGAAAGCAAAAAGTGAATGGAAGACTAGGAAACTAACAGTAACTTCATTCCTAACCCATACATATACATGCAGAAATTTTAACTTGTATACATAAGGCAATTTATCAAAGTTCCAAGAACAAATAAATAATAACAGCAATTGCTTTTAAGAATTTATTTCCTAGCAATAAAATATCATCTTTATTCTTGCTTGTATATATGAAATGCTTTTTGAACCTGTATATTCTAGCAATGTTTACAATTTGTAAAATGGAAAAGTGTAAATTCAAGAAATAATAAGTGATAAAATTTTCTGAAGAATGCATATAAAATTAATAAAATAATAATTTTCTAACAGTGGATATACAGGTAAAATTTTTAAGAGTACACATAAATTTAAGAAAAAAATACAAAAAAGTGAGACTGAAAATATAGATTGAGGTGCATTATCTTAAAGTATGGTCCTTCTTAAGTACTAAAGAGTCTACCCAATAAGGTAAAAAAATATGAATGTAAGATTATTTAAAATGTCAATAGAATACAGGTTTCCAGGAAATTGGTTCTCTTTTGCCTTGATAGACCATTTAAACTTTTTAATGTAAACTGGCATTGATACATTACAGTCATTTATTGTTCTTGGTTTACATGTTAAGGATACTTTTCTCTATGGGACAATATAGGACATATGATTTCAACAATTATCATAAAATCCAACTCCAAATAATTTTTGTACTCTAAAGTTCTGTATTTTTAGGTATAGGATAACTTTTATGATGAATGAGTTGTGAAATTACTTGTTTTAAACTAAACCTGCATTGGATTACAAATTAAATGACAATAAAGAGTGTTTCTTAATCCTGTTGCTTAAGAACTAACATAAAAAATTTTTCACTTGTGGGAATTAAATCTCCAAATCTCTTTGGGCAGTTGCTAAGCTTTTCTATATAGAGTCTCAACTCATCTCTAAATAAGGAAACTTTACTTCTTCATTTCTAAGCATTATTCCTTATATTTCTCTTTCTTATCTAAATGCTCACCCTAAGGTTTCCAGAGCTATATTGAGTAGGAGTGACAGTGGTAACTTTGTGCTGTTCCTGATTTTAAAGCTAAGGCATTGATTTTTTGATTTAGTATGAAATTGGCAGCTCATTGTCATAGATGGCTCTTATCAGGAAGATGTAAAGACCATTTAATCTGATTTTCCGTAGATATTTTTTTTTCTGCAGTTTTATCTTGAATGAGATTTGGACTTTGTCAAAAGGTTTTGTGCATATATTGAGATGATAATGATTTTTGTCATTGGTACTGATGATATGATGGATTACATTTATTGAATTGCATATTTTGAACCATTCCTATAGTCCAGGGATTAATGCCAATTGATTGTAACACATAATCTTCTTGATGACTAGATGAATAATCTTTGATAACATGATACTGAGAAAGTTTTTTTTATATTCATGAGGGACATTGGGACATAGTTTTGTTTTTCTGTTTCAATAATTTTCTTTTTTAAATTAATTTTATTGGAAAACAATTAGCAGAGACAGTTTCAAAACAAGTTAGCAGAACAGTTGCAATGATTAACATATTGTGTATTGTTGTCTTTGTAGTAGTTATACATAGTATAAGATGCAGACATGATATCCTGTCCAAACACTATTAGTACAAATCTTTCTTCTCATTGAATTAAGAGAAAGTAGCTGTATTTCTATCCTATTTTGTATATACAGATACAAAGTTGTCCTCCTTTTATATCCCATTTTTTGGTTTAGTTTTGTCAGAGATGTGTATTCTATTACCATTTAAATATTGTAGTTCTCTTGTTATGTTGAATCTTTCTGTTTTTTTGTATCAGAATAACACTTGCTTCCAGGAATAAATTCAGAGAGTAGTTTCTCTTCCGCTTTCACTGAAGTGTTTGAGAAGAGTTGGAATGAAATTTTCTTCAAATGTCTCCTAGAACTCATCTGTGAATCCATTAGGGCCTGGATTTTTCTTGTTTTAGAGTTTTTCATTACATTTTTAATTTCATTGATACTGGGTTACTCTGAATTTTATATATTCTTGATTCAGTTTTGATAATTCACATCCAAGTATTTGCCCATTTCTTATGTCCTTTCTGTCCTGTCAGAATAAAGATGTTGGAAGTATGAACTAATCATCTTCAATTCTTCAGAATCTGGAGTGATTCTGCATGTTACATTTCTTATTTTATGAAGTTTTTTTTTACTTTTTTTCATTATTTTTTATTTTTATTTTTAGGGAAGGATCTACAGAGTGTTCCAGGTCTCACTGCGAGAGTGGACTCCTAGTGATTCTCCCATTTACAGCCTCCCAAGTTCTGGGATGACAGGCATGTCACACCATGCCTAGACTCAATCGCAAGCTCATGGCACCCTGGAGGAGGGGCCTGCATGGCAGGCCGGGTAAACAAATCCCTGGCCTTCATGCCTGCTTGCAGGCACTTTAGTCTGCTGAGCTATCTATCTGGCCCTTCTTTTCTTTTTTGATAACTGCACAAAAACTTTGTACATTTAATAACTAAATGCAATAGTTTATCAGAACACAGAGTCATCATTCAAAAATCAGTATTATTGCTGTTCACAAACAACAAATGAACCCTAGAGAGAAGTTAGGGAAGCAATGATGTAATTACCATTTACAATCACATCAAAAAAGCAGAAATAACAGAGGAATCTATCTCACAAGGAATAAAAAGGTTTTTAACTGAAAATTAGAATACTCTGAGTAAATAGATCAAAGAGAATATTAGAAAATATTCCTTGCTTCTGGATAGTAATAAAGAATATTTTGAAAATAGCCATACTGTCGTAATTGCTGCACAGACTCAATGCAATCCTATAAAAACACCTATAGAAAGCCTCACACATCTTGAGAAATTATTCCTATCATTGATCTGGAATCTGAAGAGATCTAAAACAGCAAACACATTCCCGGGAAACAGAGACAAGACAGAAGCATCACAATCTCTGGCTTGAAATTATACTGCAAAGCTACTATGGTAAAATCAGTGTGATACTCAAAAATCCAGAAAGAAGAGCCAATGAAATATGTTAGAAAATGCAGACACAGTATAAGCACACTCAGGCACCTTATCTTAGACAGTGAGGCCAACCATGTTCCCTGAAAGAAAGATAGCAACTTTAATAACTGGATCAGAGAAAACTGGCTTTCAATATGCAAAAGACTACAATTAGACCTATGCCAAACACTATGCACTAAACTACTGTCGAATTGGATCAGAGGTCTAAATATTAAAAGGAACACTAAATTTTCTACATAAAAGTTACACAAAGATCTTAACATCATAAGTGTATGTAGAGGGTTAACGAACTAAAATAAAAGTACATGAAAAATAGATCAAAGAATCAACAACTGTGATCTCATCATTTTTTTGTCTGTGTGTTTTATCTTCTTTGCCCCTTAGTCAAGTACAATCCTGTAGGTTGGTCTTCTAAAATAATTCTGCAATTATCCAATACTTATTCAATAAAACTTACTGAGCTTTATGAAATATTAAATAGCTCTTGGATTTAAAATTGCACACGAACTGGTGCACTCAATTCTCCCACATTCATCAGAGTCTTGTT
Organism: Octodon degus; assembly: GCF_000260255.1. Lineage (NCBI taxonomy): Eukaryota > Metazoa > Chordata > Mammalia > Rodentia > Octodontidae > Octodon > Octodon degus. The sequence goes on from NW_004524935.1 coordinate 868,408, forward strand.
AACAGACAACATTCCAACTCACTGTATGGGAAAATTTCATATCTTTGAAATGTACCCATCATGATTAATAAGTTGTTTCTAATGCAGTTCTTTTTCTTGTCTATAAAGCATTTAAGCTCCCTGTACACAACTCAGTCCTTCTGAAGAAAAAGTTGAAATGTAAGGCTGTGTAAGATTTGTTTTTTAACTGTAGAGTCTTTTGTTTTTGCATCATCAACACACTACTGAATATGTCTGTAGGTAGACCTGTCCTGGTGGTATATTCAATAGCCATTAACCTTACCTGCTACGGTATGGGGGTTGTAAATTGGCATAGTAATTTAAAGCATGTTCATGTTGGTGCACAGAACAAATTAGTTATATATGGAGATGGTATTTTTTCATCTTCAGTTGTCTCTGAAGCAGCTTATATGAAATAATTGTTCTGTTAACTGAGTGCCACTCTGTAATTGCAAAAAAAAAGTTTCAACTGTTTTCTGGACATTCTGAATCCTTGTAATTAAATACAATTTATTTAATTAAAAAATAGATGTAGCGACATAAAAAAAGAAATGTACCCATCACATTTGAGGTAACCACATTGATCCCCAAATAGCTTCAGTGAACACAGTGACCTCCACCCCAACCCCACCATCAAAGGAGCAGGAACCCTGTCCATGTTGTTCATAATTTTAGGAGACCTGTTGACACAGCATGCTCCCAAAGCTTCAGGGAGTCAGGATGAGATCCAGACAGCTTCAAGAGCTTGGTGAGCAATGTCCCACCCACCTAAAATTGCAGAAGCAGTACTGAAACTCACTGAATATTGAGAGTATGGATAATCTTAAAACAAGTAATCAAAAAGCAAGCTCAGACTGGCAACCCACTGCAAACAAGTCCAGGAGACAAGGTCATAAAATAACATGGAAGTCATACATCTGAAATTTATTTCTTTCTTTTTTTTCTTTTGAGTTTTATGGAAGTGTCTACATGGTGTTCAGGGTCTCACTACTAGATCAGACTTGTAGTGATCTGCCTATTTCCAGCCTACTAAGAGCTGGGATTGCAGGATTTCAACACCATACCCAGTCTCAATTGCCGACTCTGTGTGCCCTTGTTTCTACATTTAAATTAATCCTCTCCTTTCAAAATAAATCTGAATGTCTCACAAGTTGTCTCTAGGTATTTTCTTCTATCTCACAGAAACCTGTTCTACTGTCCAAGTGTTCCTGGTCTTGGGTGAGAAAATCTGTTGCCAAGTACTGAAGAGTTGGGGAAGATATAGAACAAAGCTCATTTATTTCTCATGGTTTGTATTCACATATTCTGGCTCTTGTCCTTTCAGTTCCTCCACTGCTCCTGCCCCCAGAATTGACTTAGGGCCACTTTCAGTTATTCATTAAATCTGATTCGCTGCACTTCATTTCCTGCAAGCTATAACCATTGGCAGCATGTTGAATTACTCGAGTGACCAGGATCACTGCCAGGATCATGAATTGGATTCTTGATGAGCTTTCCCCACTTGAGCAAACGTCCCTGTAAAGGTCATGGACTCAATTGTAATGCAGGATTTCCCAGAACTTACTGATATTCAGGCTCTGGAATGGACAGTTGCTCTAAGTGGATTGGATATGGTTGGAATGGCCCTGTCTGGATCTAGAAGAAACTCTCTTGTGTGTTACTCATTATCATCCACATCAAGCATCAGCCTTACTAGAGAGAAAAGAAGTGACTATTCTGTGCTAGCACTAACTTGAAAACTGCCTCAGCAGGAAAAGCAAGTACCTGCTGAATACTGTAGATATGTAGTTTACAAGTCCACTTGCATATGTGATGGTGCTCACAAGGGACTTGAGATACATGATTTGGAGAGAGTTGAGAAAATCTGTATAGGAACACATGGGAGACTGATTGACTTTTTTTTTAAGAATGGAAAGTAAAATCTAATGTGGCAGTAGAATAAAAATCAGAAAGTGTCACTAAGGAGTCAATTTACAGAAGCAGCCAATCATAGATATTCTCTTACAAAATAAGTAAAATAAGGAAGCCCTCAGATAAATTCACAAAGCTTAGAGAAAAAATAGTTCATTTAATCACAAATTTAAAAATAGATAAAAATATATAACTTTGAAATTTGGAAGACCATAATTACTATGAAAAATTATGCAACAGTATATTAGAACCATTTGCAGAAATGGGTGCATTCCTAAGTCTATGCAAATTATGATAGTTCAACAAATTACTATAGTACATGAAACTACTGAATATAACACTCGATTTTTTTTCTTAGTGATGACATTCATTCTATTCACAAATAACTTGCTGAAGATGTTTTGCATCTATGTTCATTAAGGAGATTTGCCTGAAGTGCTCTTTTTACTCTGGTATATGTCTAATTATAGAAGTAGTGTAATGCTGATTTCCACCAAAGTGTGGGAAGAATTACATAATTTTCTAATTTATTAAAGTGCTTGAGTACTGTACATGCTATAACCTATTGGAAAGTTTTGTAAAACTCAGGATTATAAAGTAAATATTTGCTTAAAATGTTATGATTTTTGTTTTGTGATTGACTGTTTAGAATGTGGAAAAATGAATCTTTGAACAGCAACCTACCTTGTCTTTATGAAGCTGTTAAAAAGCTTGATATGGGCTAAGAGGCACAGAAATGGAAGATTGTGGATCATATAAGAGCTGATGTGCAAACCTTAATATGCAGTTCAACTTGGCTAAAAAATAGTAAAACAGCTTCCATAAGATTTGCTTAAAGATTATATTCAAATACACATTGGAACTCTAGAGCTGAGTGCAGACCACAAAATTGTTCAGGTAATGGATGTATGTCATTATGTAGAAAAGCATGAGAAGCTTATTCACCTAATAGAAGAGATCTGAGAGAGAACAATAAAATCATTGCTTTTGTTGAAATAAAGAGTTCATCAGAAAATAGAGGAGAAATAGTTGGCTTGCCATGAGTATTCCTGGTGACAAGAGTCAACTGGAATCTGACTGTGCTCTAAATGAATTCTAAAACAGAAAATTCATATTATGATTGATACGGGTGATGTAATCTTTCTTTCCTCCAAAGTGTGAGATACAGAAGATGCAAAACTTAACATAAATGACAATTACCCTCATTCCTCAAATGATTATGTTCATTAACTTAGACTTTCTCACAGAAGCAAAAAAATGTACAACATGTACTGTCTTTACTCATATGAGCATAAAGCAAGTGAGAGATCTTAGCTGTGCATTTCATGAAGCTAATCAAGCAATTAATCTCAAATTGCTTCAATTCATTGAAGACAGAGGTTCAGGTCATGCCAGGGGTGAAGGAGACATGAAAGTTGACTTCTGGACTAGATTCTATGCAGACAAGAACCCTGGATTTAATACTTTTAGAGACAGGAAAAATTATGACAGAGGTTACTCCACTCTGCTAAGAACATTGGGGGGGGGAAATTCTCAGAATTGTGTCTATAACGCTTTTAATTACATCAATGACATATTTGGAAGGAATTTTGTGTGTACTGATACATACACCAGCTTTATTAGTGGGAATCCGAAAAAAGATTTACTGGAACTTTTATGGTAGCACTCCATAATATAGAAGTAATGTTTCAAATATGCACAATAGTGTAAAACCATAGGCATAAGCATATCATGCTACTGTAGCTGCACCTATGATTTATTATTCAATGCCAACAGGATAATCTCAGTGAGACATTGAAGTATATATAAGTATCTGTTTTTCATAATTTCTCTTTCTGTTGTTTGTTAGCAGACAAGACTGTTATTTAGGAAACTCAGAAAATGCAGAAATGACTGCAGTGTAACAGTAACTATGGAGCATATTTTTGCAATTTAAGTTGGCTATTTCTCTACATTGCAGGAACAATTTTAGGGTTTATATTTGCACTAGACAATGCACACAGTATTTTCACAAAAGTAACTATACAATGATTTGAAATAAAATAAGTACAATGCAATGCATGCACTTCCAATAAAGATATTTTAAGACTGAAAAAATATGTAGAGCAAAGTGCATCCTTCCACACAGTTGAGAAGATTGTGATATTTATGGTAATATAGGGATAAAAAGGGAACTTTTTCTGTGAGACCTTCCACGTTACTCTGAGGACCTCTCCATACTCAGCCTAGGCTTGGCATGTGTGTGGGAGATCTTCCACTCTGCTCTGCTCACTGGAACTCTCTGGACCAGCTGAAGCCCACAATGTGAGTGGGACCTTGCGTGGTGCTCTCGGGTCTTCTCAAACCATACCAGATCCAGCCCATACCCTGTGCATATGTAGGAGAACTTCCACATTGCTTTGCCCACCAGACCCTTCCAGAAACAGCCCAGGTCCTCTGTGTGAGGGAGACCTTCCACCATGCTCTTGGGACCTCCTGGCCCAGCCAAGTCTCAGCATATAGGCCCGGTATGAAACCATTCTGCTGAAGTTCTTTCAGAGATGCTAGGTGCTAGAACCACCCACCTAATCCAGGGACAGAACATCTTTCCAGAGGGGCACAGCAGGCTCACTTCCATGGGATGCAGCAGAAAGAAGCAGAACACAGAACCCGACCCAAGCTTGGCAATCGGGACAAGTTCAAACTTCATAGAACTGGACCTGCCAATCTCAGACACTTTGTTAGACCCAGATCTATGACACCATCATTCATCCCTCTTAATTCAGAGAGGCAGCAAAAGAATTTCAGTAGCTTCCAAGATTATGACTGCATGAAAGCACGACACCAAAGGACAGAAGACCGTGCTGTACAAAATGACAAAGAGAAGGAGCAAAATGAAATCGAAGGGCCTGAGCCCAGCCAAAAAAAATGCAGGAGACATGAGCATGGAAGTGTCTGAGAATCACGCACCTGAAATCTCTGAATTAATAGCATCTGAATTTAAAAAAAATCACTGCAAAAAGTTGTAGAGAAAATCAGTTTAGAAATAATATCTGAAGTAAAAAAAAAGAAAGGATAACTACAATGAAAGAATTAAGAACTGCTTCTAAAGAAGACAATGATAAAACGAATAGAAGAGAATAGAAAAATGATGGAGGGGTCTGCCCATTAGCTCAGTTGTCTAAGTGCCTGCTTAAGCAAAGGCAGTCAGGCTCAGGTACTGTGGTTCCATCCCCAGATCCTCATGACTTTCCAGATCGGTCCTAAAGGCATCCTGAGCTAGCAAAAGAAAGTTCAATCCCTGGTTCTGCAGAAGAAGAAGAAGAAGAAGAAGAAGAAGAAGAAGAAGAAGAAGAAGAAGAAGAAGAAGAAGAAGAAGAAGAAGA
>NW_004524935.1:873797-883778 GCF_000260255.1 Octodon degus
AGAAAGAAAGAAAGAAAGAAAGAAAGAAAGAAAGAAAGAAAGAAAGAAAGAAAGAAAGATGATAGATAGATAGATAGATAGATAGATAGATAGATAGATAGATAGATAGATAGATAGATGATGGAATCCTTATATATGCAATATAGGAAAAGAGTAAATTTAATGAAGCAAAGTCAGAGATATAGAGGAAATTATAATCTCAATCACAAACTGGTAAAACCGTTTTAATGAAAGTGAACATAGAGTTTCAGGTCTTGAATCAATCACCATCGCAGCTACTGAAAAGTTAAGAAAAGATCTAAAAACAACTAGGAGGTAGGAAAAAAAAATCAACATCTGCAAGATGATGCAAAGATGAACAATATGAGAATAATAGGAATCAATGAGAAAGAATTCAATACAAATTATATAGAAAGTATATGGGCAGAAGTAATAGCAGAAGCCTCCACAAATATGGGAAAACAATAGGACATTCAGTTAAGCAAAGCATATAGAACTCCAAATAACATCAACCCAACTAAAAACACAATCAGACATATAATATCAAGATTCCAGAAATCCAGCGTAACAACAATATTGCAAAAGCTATTCATTAGTTGCCCTCTATCTTTGAAGTCTGGATGTCTATCTTAAGTTTTATTCAATTGGCTCTGCCAACTTTTAATGGATTTCTTAAATTCCTGGGCATCTGCTTCAATTTGTTTCCTGTATTCCAATTCTTTCCTGTTATTCATTCAGTGTTTGCATCTATTTTCTTCTATTTTTTCTCTATCTGCTTTAGTTGTCCTGAGTAATTCGTTCATAATTTTTGTCATTTAGTTTATGTACTGCCAGATTTTTTCAGGTCTAAATCTTCGATAGCCTGAAGAACTTTTCTGTTTTTATTTCAGTTGCTATCATTTCAGAAATTTCAGGTTTTTTATTTCAAACTCTTCTATGTCCTTGTCTCTTGCATTTGTTCTGTTTGACCTAGAGGTTTGAAATTACATTTGATCCAGTCCTTTAACATATTTAAAACTTCAAAAAAGAACCTCAAATTAGAAATGGTGGCAGAATAGTGTGGAGTGGATCAGTAAGGTTTCTGATACAGTGCAGAGTAGTAGTACCAATGTTTTCACTACTAGTCACAGATGACTGGCCAGTATACAACAAACCTTGGTGTAGGTGGTGGGTATCAGCTACATTCCCCTGACTGCCAAGGGCAAACCAGAATCTTCCAATGTTCTTAAAACATTGGACAAATTCAGAAACAATCTCCTTGCTTGCACACTGGGACCAAGTTTCAGGGATTATTAGAATACTTCAGGTCCTGCAGAGTCCTCTAAAGTTCTTACGTCGTTATGACAGGTGCCAGCAAAGCTCCGTGCCTGCATGCACTTGGTGCATGGATCACAATTTGCCAACGTCCTGCAGGCCAGCCAGAGTCCTCCGAACTTTTAATGATTTATAAGTACCGAGCAATTTTCTAATGGTTGTTGTCATTTCTTTTTCTTATCTGAGAGATAATTCTAAAATTATTTCCTCCATAGCCTGATGGATATATTTCTTTATTTCAGTTGCTAACATCTCAAAAATTTCAGATGTGTGACTTCCCTGTTCTTCTATGACCTTGTCTGCTCAAATTGTTTTAGGTAGGCTAGAGGTCTGAGATGACCTTTTCTTCCTTCCTTTCAATGTTCTCTTTTACTCTGCAATGATTTTTCAGGAAACAAGGGGCCAATGACCAAGGCTGTCAGGAAAGTGGGAGGGCAGGGTATGTTGAGCAAACTCATGCTGTGTGGGGTTCAGTGTGGCTTCCACTTCAATGGAGCACAAGAGTGTGAGCCACAACGCAAAAATGATCTGATGATGATGAGGGTATGCACAAGGTTTAAAGGCTCTCTAATGTTGTTGGGCCACAGGGTAGGGCTCTCCAGGGCTTTCACAGGCTGCCACAGTAGTCTTTTGGTTAACATTGTTTAGTGGGGATTCAGACAAGTCCCAGAAAGAGTAGATAAGAACCCACCAGTTCCCTCAGCCATCTTTAGGGTGAGGATGGCAGCCCAGGCTCTACCAAACTCCAGAAAGGGGGTTGACAAGGTCCAGCATATCCATGTGGCCATCTTCCAAGGGACAATGACTGGCCAGGGCTCAGTTGGGATCCAGCAAGGATTTTGAAGAAATTTTCAAAAATAGAGTTTTTCATAAAACTGTAGTTATTATATTATACACTACATATTTCGGACTGGGGAGAAGCTCAGCAGGATAAGTGGTTGCTTGGCAAATGCAAGGTACTGAGTTCAATCCCAAGTATCACAAAAAAAAAGTTTTGAAGTTATTCCTCTACTCTAAGAGGAGTTATCAATACTTATAGCTCCAAACCACCAAATCCCTTTCATTATTGCTCTGTTCATTGTGACCTCAACCTTTTTGTGGGCAATATTTTGAAAAACTTAACCATGAGGGTACTCTACCCTTGAACTACTATGGGTATTTTTTTTAATTTTTATTTGTGTGTGTGTGTGTGTGTGTGTGTGTGTGTGTATCCAGCTCAGTCCAGGGGGGGCGGGGCTGGCTGGCATGTGGTGCTGGGGGATTGAACCGCGGTCCCTGTGCTTTGCTAAGCTTGTTCTAAGTAGGTGCTTTAGACCACTGAGCCATCTCAACAGCCCCTACTATGGGTATTTTTAGACCACTGTAATCTAGGTGTATTTATTTAGCTGTTAATGTATCTCTTGGGAATTTTGAAGATTTTAATTCACGGTGACTTTGGACATTTTCAATAAAGAATTTCTAAGTTATTTTCTACTAAATACATAAAGCATTGAAATTTCAGTTCAGGAATTACTGGTAGTGGACAACAGTAATACTGAGGAATACGCCTGTAAATTAGCCAGGTAGACCACCAAAGATCAATGAAGGAAAGAGCTCATGTTCACAGACTTCATCCAAAGCAGGTACATTCAGTTGGAAGCCACCATAAAGAAGGGAATAAGCATCATACATCAAGCCAGAAAATCTTGCATATCATGTGAGGCACAAGAAATGCAGCACAATTCAATATGGTTCCTTGTTTATTCAGTAAGGAAATCATTTTGGCAGAGATATAGGTTGAGACTACACCTGACTGTGTAGTTCAGGCTGGTATTGATCTAACTGTTGCACGCTGGCTGGCCTTCTACCTCTCGTGATCCTTCTGGCTCAGCCTCTGAAACTCTGGGATTACAGATGTTCTACACTATGTTCAGCTATCATTGAGTAATGTAGGAATAGGTAATCATCATCTCCATCAGGGAATACAAAATTTTGGCACCACAGAGCTCATTTAGTACTAAAACGACAGAGAAATACCAGACCACTAAATGTACCCAAAAAAATTCACGTACAGCCTATTCCCAGGGCCTGTACTTGTGCAGGAGCTGGGGAATATAGGCTTCAATGTTAACTCCCTCTGAAGATAGGTAAAGGACATAGAAGTCAGAAGAGGTCATGTATCAGAAGTCACAGCAAAGAGCTGGCCCCAGGGAGCATGTGACCAAACATTAGTGCTCCTTTTGGGCACTGTTTCCAAAATGTACATCCTCCAGCATCTTGTGGCTTTCACTTTCTCTCACACATGGCAATGAAAATAGAATCTTTCATTTGGACCCAAGAACTCAGTCTGATACTTCTTAGAAGGCTACAGGCATTCCCTCCATGTAAACTTACAACAGAAGCAATTTCTACTAATTCTAATCAGGTTGAGAGCAGGAAAGTCTTTTTCTTCCTGCACCATAGACTACCCAATTTGTTTTATCTGTCTGTATCCACTGCCATCTCAAGAGAAGACATGGACAACAATGAATAGAAAAGAAGTGAGCTGATACTTGTTTAGTTGGACCCTTGAGATATTTAACTATGTTAGCAAATTTAGAGAAGCTGAACACATACACTTACTGTAAAATTTTTAACCTTCAGAGAACGTTCAAACATAAGCAGTCTGTGTGATTGGGAAGCTACAGTTCGGAACACCTAAGGTAAGAACTTTGTTCTTTCAGGCTAATGCATAGCCTTTATTTGAATAAAAAAATAAAGTTCAAAGCCAAATTTAAGAAAATCCACTAATCCTTGTCTACTAGCTTCTCTGGTATATTAGTGTCAAATAAAACACTTTTTTTCCATTTTGTTTTTTGAAATGAAGAACAAACCAATTAGGACTGAAACATTGTAAAGTAGCCTACAATTTAGTATCTCCTTCTGAGAGGAATCTCAAAACCTGTCACTACAAGCTGTGTATTGTGCTAGGATCTGACAAAGGGTACTGGTTCCTCTCACAGGGTCAGTGCCTAAAGTGCCATATAAGAAATGATGGTACACTTGTAGCATTTTCTCATAGCTTTGAACTGCTAAAGGAAAATGGCTTCCAAAAAAACCCATGGAATCCAATGAAATGTTAAAGTCTATGTGCTATGATATGCATAAAACATTTATAAAAAACTGTTTCATTTTTGTCTTCATGCTCTGAGTTCCCTTTCTTTGTCCTATTCCCTTCACCCTGATACAGGAACCTGACAGTTTTAGGACATTGGCTTTGTAGGTTTTGCAATGGTAATAGATATTTTTGGACAGTGGAACATTGGGTCAGCACCTACAGATAAGGCTGTGGGAAAGATCAATTTGATTCTCCCTCTATACAGCCAAGCTGACATTGAAGTGATATCAGCAGCTACCTGGAGTGGAGACTAAATATATGCAGGGTTCAAGGTTGGAGTCACAGTTTCAAAGAATCTGGAATAACTGTATAAAGCCAAATCTCCACTGACAGCACACGTGTGTAAATAGAAATGCCACCTGGAAGGCTCCAGGTTAGGTTCTAAATTGCTTCCTCATACTTACTGCTTGTTTTAAAGGGGAGGATGTGGTCAATATTCAGGAATATGTTGTTTATAGTGGTTACCTCATGTCAGGCATAACAGACACTAGGTGTTTCTAGAAACAGAGCTCTTCCTTTCCATCTGAAAAGTACTTCTGTCCAGCACAAATGTTCTCAAATTCCAGAAAGTGAACATCTGGATCCCAGACAGAAAGTACAGTGTTGTTTGTCCTGATTAAAACATACCATTTGTGTTCTTTTTTGCTTTCTATAATTTCTCTCAAATAAACATTCATATTTTTCTGTATAGCTTGCTATTTCACATTTCTAAGACATTCTAGAATCACAACATGGCATCGTGTTTAACAATGGGTTTGCAAGGTTAGAAGGGTGATTCTTAAAGCAACACACTAAACACAACATCCCATAATTTCAGACATGCCAGAATGCTTGTATCTCTTATTCAAGGAGAGTTTTGGAAAGGCCAAGTGATGGAAGGCAGACAAGCTGCAGTTCTTCTAATTAGGCTTGTCATTAGCCTTGAATGCTGCCCATAAACGTAGACGTAGGGTAAATGGAAAAAGAGAAATAGAATTGCTGTATTTAAGTCTTAGCTCTATGCCAGTTTACTTTGCTTATTTTGTTTTTGGTCTGGGAATTGAAATCAGGGCTTCATACTTTGCTTGCACACGCTGTTCCACTGTACTATATCCCTAGCCCCTGTGCTGGTTTAAATTTTCCTATTCAAAACAAATCGATATAAATTTCAACTGGATATTTCAAATATCATTTCAACATTGTGCTGCAGTTACAAATAAAATAAAGATATGTCAGAGTATTTTTTCATAGAGTGCTGGTTTAATCTCTCGCAAATTGTACTTTTTTAGATTTTGTGTCTTCAACAGTATTTTCACGTAGTGATATCTTAACGTCTAGTTGTTATGTTTGTCTCATTTTGCCATTTCGATGAATTTTAATTAAAATGAATTAAGAATCAGGATTTCAGAAATCAAGAGCAAAGTCAATTACTCAAGAATATGATATCATCTCATGGATTCAATATTGTGTATTCTAAGATCTTCTCATGTTACAAAACTAAGGTCTGCTTTAACAACACTGAGAATCCATCTTGTTCTAGGTAACTAAAAATAAACAGAGAATGGAGCTCTGGAACTCCACCTTAGGAAGTGACTTCATCTTGCTTGGGATCCTGAGTGACAGTGAGTCTCCTGAGCTGCTCTTTGCCACATTCACAACCCTGTACATGTTTGCTCTGATCAGCAATGGCCTGCTGCTCCTGATCATCACAACAGATGTCCGGCTCCATGTACCCATGTACCTCCTGCTTGGGCAGCTCTCACTAATGGACATGCTGCTTACATCAGTTGTCACTCCCCAGGCCCTCATGGATTTTCTGTACAGAGAAAACAGAATATCTTTTGCAGGATGTGCCCTCCAGATGTTCCTGATGCTGATACTTTGTGGTGCAGAGGACTTGCTATTGGCCTTCATGGCCTATGACAGGTATGTGGCCATTTGTCATCCTCTGAACTACACGGTCCTCATGAGGCCAAGTATCTGCTGGTTCATGGTGGCCTCATCCTGGATACTGGCATTTCTGAGTGCTCTGGGATACACGTTGTATACCATGCACTATCCCTTCTGCAAATCCCACAAGATCAGACACTTATTATGTGAGATTTTCTCGTTGCTGAAGCTGGCCTGTGAAGACACCTCCAGATATGAACTCATGGTCTATGTGATGGGGGCAGGCTTCCTGATTCCACCTCTTGTTGCCATTGTTGCCTCCTACACATTAATTCTCTTCACTGTGCTGCAGATGCCATCAAAGGAAGGGAGGAAGAAAGCACTTTACACCTGCTCTTCCCACCTGACTGTGGTAGGGATGTATTATGGTGCAGCTGCAATCATTTATGTCCTACCCAGTTCCTTCCACAATCCCAAACAGGACAACATCACCTCTGCTCTCTACACAATAGTCTCTCCAGCCTTGAACCCTCTCATTTACAGCCTGAGAAATAAGGATGTCATGCGGTCTTTAAGGAGGGTCTTGGGAAAATATATTGTGCACACACACCGTACCCTCTAGGTAAATCTCTAAAATTAATTTCTGGTCAAAGTCAAAAGATTTATGCTATGAATTCAAAACTCATAGTAAAATGAGTATATTGGAAAATGCATCCTTAGTACAGAAATTTAGAAGTGTATAGTTGTTTTTCAAATGCTCTGAATTTTATAGCATATAGATCATACTATTTTAGTCTGCACTGTCTCTAAATATTACCATTTCTCTAGGTAACTACTTTGTGATTTGTCGTGTTATCACAAATGTGGATATGACCCTAGAGCTTTCAGCCCATACTGCACTAACACAAGAACTGGGGAAAGCAATTTCAAATGTGTAGCCCAAGAAAGACTTAGCTCCCATTGGAAAAGGAATGTTCAGCCTTGCGTTCTTTTTAGCTGACCTAATCATATGAAAAATGAGACATACACTGACAATTTTACTATGTCTCAGTTCGTGGGAGTTCATGTGTTCCTTTACGTCATGTTCAATCATTTCTTCTGTTCATTTCTTCTCTTCAAGCATTGCTGTTATGGATGTGCTAGCATCCCTGTCTCCGTGTGTGTGTGTGTGTGTGTGTGTGTGTGTGTGTGTGTTTGGGGGGGGTGTTGCGTTTGTCTGTTTGTCTGTCTGGGTTTTGTAAAACTATTTCCAACAGGATCTCACTACATGGTTCCAACTCATAGTGATACTCCTATTTTGGGCCTCCCCACCCCTGGTTACAGGTGTGCACCACCGCACCTGTACTCAGTCAATGGCTCAACGTGCCTGAAGGCAGGCCCAGTGCAGCATGTGGTCCTGGGGGTCGAATCACTGTCCCTATTCTTGCTGTTTTTATTTCAATGGTAAAATTTTCTAGTGGTTAAGATTCTAAAGAAATTAATAAAATACTTATTGCAAATTAAGATTTCATAAGCAAGGTCCATGGTAAAATAATTAAAGTAAACAGAACCAAACAGTTGTTTCTCCACTTTTCTAAGCATGTCTGGAAATGTTTCAATAATTGCTAAGGGCTTATGTCTTTGTCACCTGTACCTGATTTAAACACATACAATATATCATCTACACACAATAGCATCTAGTAGTACTCTATTAATATGTTTAACTTTCATTTATTTATGTATCAGTAAAACTAATTTTTTAGTGTTGGAAGAATTACTTCATCCTCTTGGAAATATAAATATGCTGCAGTTACAAGTTTATATTAAACTCTCTTTAGGACAAAACCCATATAAAAAGCTGTGAGTTACATTTTGAAGCTCAAAGATAAAATGATTGCTCATGTATGACACGATTTTGAGGAATATTGCTGTTGTTAGAAATTAGCTAAGTGACTTTGTGTTCTTGTCCAAACATAATCTAGCACTCTATCTGCTTAATTTATAACAGTATTGGAAGTTATTTTTCAGTTTTATCTCATCAAGATGGAAAAAATTCAAAGGTTATGGAAAAAGAGATGGGGCATCAGGAAAGGTACAGAGGAATCTGACCACTACATACTGAGGTACATGTAGAAAGGAGACAGAAACCCTGGTGTGCTATTGTACAGTAGAGTGATCATAGAAAACAAAATATATATGGATTTCAAAATGATAAATCAAAGGATTATAAGAGGTTCCTCCATAAAGGAATGATGAAAATCTGAGATCAATATGATCATCCTGAATATTATGCTATATAAATATACTAAATCATTGCATGGTATTGCATTAATATGTATAGTTTTTATGATTTATTTATCAATTAAAAACAAATTGCTTCACATTAGTTAAAGTGAATGTCCTGTAAGTAGGCAAAATGATTGTAAAATTTCTTAATTCTATACATATTTAGATGAATTTTATTTTATTTTTAATACAGCCACACATTTTACTGGTTTGAGATGTTCACGGGAATGGATCTTTTTGAACTTAGAGATATTTTTCCTGTATTGCATGGAGGTAGTATAGAACACTTTGGATCAGTTGTCCTAGTTCAAAGGTTAGAATTCAGTCAGCCCACCTGCTTGTATAAATTTGATCATGGTATCTGCACAAGTTGACCTGAGTTCAGAGTATAATAAGATGTAAGTTGACAGTAATAAAAGAGTTATTTCCTATTTATGTTATGAAAATTAAGTTAAACTTAGGAAGTATGATTTGGCATATAACTCTGACTATACAAATCCTAACTCTTTAATGATGAAATAATTCTGAAAATACTTAGTGATATTATAATATTACATACACGGATGTTCTGTACTATAGCTAAGTCATCACTGTTAAATATTTATGCTTATGTGTGCATCTGTATGCATAATATAACTATAATGTGCATCTCTTGGGTGTGTGATTGATTTTATTTTCAACAATTGATATTTTTATACCACAAATGAAATGTTACTACATTACTACATTATGCAAACTGGGCTTAGTGTAACATGCCTCCGTCATGGCACTAGGGAAGCTCAGACAGAAGGACTGTGAGTTTAAGGCTGTCTTGGGCTATGTAGTGTCTTCAAGGGAAACTTCACTACTTAGCAAAATCTTGTCTCAAATATAGAAAAACTGGGCCACGGCGATACCTCCTGAGGATAAGCCCTTGCCTGGCAAGCACAAGGTCCTGACTTCAATCCCTGGTACCAAAAAACAATATGCTAGACACAATAGACTATATATTGCATGTAGTGATTGATTGATTGATTGATTGATTGATTGACTGATTGTGTCAACTTGAGAAGTTTAGAAGTTTAAATAAATCATCTCAGTTATTCTACATCCTAAGTGTAAGTACCCATCCTAGGGTGACTCACCTCTCGAATAATATAAAAGGGAAATGAGGAGAGAAAGATAGCCTTCCATCCTTCAGATGTGCTCCAATCATCACCTTAAGCTTGGACTTCATATCCTAGTTTCTAGCACAGCCTCTTCATCTGCCTTTCAGCATAGACTCATCAGCCTCCAGATATGGACTGGCATGGAACACTGCAGTGAACTTCCGATTCCGGACTGAACCCTTTTGTCTCCTCTGTACACACTCACTCTTCACACTTCCTCATAAACTCTGGCTAACCATCATAAGCCAA
>NW_004524935.1:894643-898041 GCF_000260255.1 Octodon degus
TATATAGTTGCATTCTCTTAATGAATAGAATGATTTGTTCTAATGGTGTTTGTAAATAGGATCACAAGTCCGCATCTTGTACAGCAATTAACCACTGAGAAGAATATATGCAGTGTGTTATTTGTTGGAACTGCACTTCCAATTTGATTTGAAACTGTCTCATTGCTATCTGTTTATCAATAAAACTTTGAAAAAAAAAGAAAAAAAAAGAAAATATCCTTCAATACTCCTTGTAGGGTTTATTTGGTCATCAAGAATTTCTTTATTTGTTCTTTGCCATGGAAGCACTTAACTTGTAATTTAATTTTGAAGAGACTTTTAAGGCATATCAACTAGGTTGAAATTTGTTTTCTTGTAGGACTTCAAATACTTCACTGTCTGCTCTTCTTCACTTGGCTGTGTTTGTTGAGAAATCCGCTGTAATTCTGATGGACTTTCCTTATGATGTGGACTGTTTCTATTGTCTAACAGATTTTAATATGTTTTTCTTGTAAATTTCTGGGATCTTAATTATTAAATGAGTGCAGATTTATTTTGCTTTATATTGTTTGACGTTCTGTATATCTTGATTATTTGATTGTAATATTGTTTTACTTTATTTGGGAAAGTTTCCTGCTATTACTTTTGAAATATTATTTTTATATCATTTGCATTGGCTCTTTTTCATTGATGTCTATCAGTCTTATGTTGTTCATCTTTGCATTCTCTTATAGTTGCTGAATTAGTTCCTGGATCTTTGTTGTCTTTAAATCTTTCCATTTCTGGTCACTAGCTACAATGATATTTTCCAACTCTAAATTCTATCTTCACATTTATTCAAATAGTTTTGCTAATTTTAATGGATTTTTAAAAGGCGAAAGATTTATACGATTTGAAGAGAAACCAGAGTACAAATTCCTATATATCTCTTCGAATCTGCTTCATGAGTTCTATTTCTCTCCTATATTGCTTATTCAATTTTTCCATCATTGTTCTATTTCCTTATCAATGTTTTCTTGAGACACACTTAGTAATTTTTTCATTTCAGTTATCATCTGTTTTTACCTGGGAGATTATTTCTGATCTGATTTCCTCTATACTCCTCTGCAGTTCACTCTTTACTTGAGTTGCTGTTATTCAGAGATTTCAAGTGTATGACTTCTAGTTTCTTCGATGCTGATGTCTCCTGGATTTGTGCTGAGATTAATCTTTTTCCTTCATTTTGTCATTTTCTATTTCAGAGTGAACTCTTTATTTCTGTGATACATTTCTTGTGAAATTCAGATAATTGATGATTGTATCACTGCAATCAGAGCCTCTCTATAAAGAGTATCCTTCAGGTATTTTGTCTGTGTTTCAGAGATTCTTGGTTTGTGTGTGTACTAAGATTCTGTCTTCTCTATTGATTGAGAGTGGGGTGTTTCTTTCCATTTGGAACTGTCCTCCATCCTTCAATGTAAGGCTTTGGTGAGGTTACTACCCCAGATCCTCCTGATATTATTACTCAAGTGAGATCGTCTGGTTCAGACAGATATGGTATCCTAGTTACAGTAGTACAATTAGGAATATTGATAATAGCAAGTGAAATTCAGAAACTGATAAACTGTGCTAACTAATGGTTTTGTACTTTAGACCACAGGAGCAAACACTATAGTTATGTAATAAAGCAAATCATAAATTTGGAATTTATATGTAAACTAGTTCCCCTGAGTTCTGTCTGGGCACCTTCACATCCTGTACCTGGAGTCCTCCTGGGCAAACTTCTTCCCTCGAGGTACTTCCTGCTGCCTCCAGGCTATAAGTTACCTCCTCTTAGATCCAGGCTGCAATCTAGGCCCTGCCAGGCCTCACTTCCTCCTCCCTGGTCTGTGCTGCTAGGCTCACTTTTTAAAAACAATAGAAACAGTAAAAAAGGAAGTTACAAAGGATACATAATCTCACTAAATAAAATGATAAGAATGCACCAATGGTTATTACATTGTATATTGTTGACATCAAATTACTTGCTCAGATTTCCAGATATGTTTAAAACATAGTCAAAAATTTATAAAAATTTTTGAAAGACAAAGTAATGATATTTAAACATCAATTGTTCCTTTCAATAGTACAATAAGCCATTCTATCTTGTATATCTACATATATATTTCTATTTCCCTTGCTTCCTTGTTTTTTTTTTTTTTTTTCCTTTCCCTCATCCCAATTTTTCCTTCCCTTTGACAGGTTTCTTTCCCTTTCACAGTACCTATTGTATCATTCAGGTTTTATTTACTCTTCCAGGTTCTTACACTAGGGATACAATAGTATGTTTACACATGTGGGTCTGATTGATTTCACTTATGAGTATGGATTCTAATTTTATTCATTTACCTAATATGCTATCTATCTTCTATATTATGTTTAAAATAAAAAGAGAGATGGAGGGAGAAGGAAAAGGGAGAGATAAGGGATGAAAACTAAGTACTTGTACTGTTTTGTATATGGATGAATTATACACAAAGAATGTAAACATTGTGCACTGAAAACATATAGCAAAGAAAAGAAATAAAGAATTAAGTTTGTTCCTTTTCAAAAATGAGTATTTCACATTTTTCATCTCACCTAATAACTTTCTACCATATACCTCTTATCCTCCCATTCCTAATCACCTGCATGTGAATTATATGTCTTTTTAAAAATGTATTTAGTAGAGGATCTATGGGGTCTCACTACATAGATTGGACTCATAGTGAACTTCCCTGTTTTTCAGCCTCCAAAGCACTGGGATAACAGGCTTGTGCCACCACACCCAGCCTCATTTGCCTCTCAGAGTGCACTGGGAGCGGGACCAGTACAGTAGGCCTGGGCTCAAGCCCTCAGGCCCTGGTTCTGCCTAAGCACGAATTATATGTCCTATCAACTTTTCCTTCTTTAATAGTATACATCAAAGACTGGTTTCTGAGTTTGATCAGTAGCGGCAGTGGAGATCGGACCCCAGAGAGCCCTGAGCAGCCCCACCGCTGCCGCTGGCCTAGTTAACATCACACACCAGGAGGAGCCTCAGCTGCCACAGCCAGCCCCAGTCACCATCTCCGCAACCATGAGCAGCGAGGCTGAGACCGAGCAGCTGTCCGCCGCACACACCTCGGTCCCCCGCTACCCCCACCCTCAGCACTGCAGACACCAAGCCCGGCACCCTGGCAGCAGCGCAGGGAGCAACGGCCTGGGCAGCCTCACATCCACGGCGCCTGCCGGCGGCGACAAAAAAGTCATCACAACAAAGGTTTTGGGAACAGTAAAATGGTTTAATGTTTCTGGATTGGGTCTTTAAATTTTGGGGCCATAATGTTTTTTTAGTTCTTTATAGATTCTAGAGAGCAGACCTTTGTCTGAGTACTTATTTGTCATGATTTTTTCCAAATTTGTAGGTTGCCTTTTCACTT
>NW_004524935.1:898566-900293 GCF_000260255.1 Octodon degus
ACGGATATGGCTTCATCAACAGGAATGACACCAAGGAAGATGTATTTGTACACCAGACTGCCATAAAGAAGAATAACCCCAGGAAGTACCTTCGCAGTGTAGGAGATGGAGACTGTGGAGTTTGATGTTTTTGAAGGAGAAAAGGGTTTGTAGGCAGCAAGTGTTATAGGCCCTGGTGGAGTTCCAGTTCAAGGCAGTAAATACGCAGCAGACCGTAACCATTAGAGACGCTATCCACCTTGTAGGGGTCCTCCACACAATTATCAGCAGAATTACCAGAATAGTGAGAGTGGGGGAAAGAATGAGGGATTGAAGAGGTAGACAAGTGAGACAGAATACATATCGAGGTTATAGACCACGATTCTGCAGGGCCCCTCCTTGCCAAAGAAAGCCTAGAGAGGATGGCAATGAAGAAGATAAGGAAAATCAAGATGAGAACCAAGGTTAGCAGCCACCTCAACGTTTGTACCATTGCAACTTCAATTACCGAAGCAGATGCCCGGAAAACCCTAAACCACAAGATGGCAAAGAGACAAAAGCAGTCGATCCACTAGCTGAGAATTCATCTGCTCCCAAGGCTGAGCAGGGTGGGGCTGAGTAAATGCTGGCTTAACATCTCTAGCATCATCTGGTTTAGTCATCCAGCAAGAAAGAAATGAATAGGAAATTCCAGCAATAAGAAATGAACAAAAGATTGGAACTGAAGACTTTAAGTGCTTGCTTTTTGCCCATTGACCAGATAACTAGAATTATCTGCATTATCTATGTAGCATGGGGTTTTTATTAATTTTACCTAAAGATGTCTCTTTTTGGTAATGACAAACTTGTTTTTTTAAAAAAGCCTGTTTTTTCTCAATACATCTTTAAAGGTTTTTAAATTGTTTCATATCTGGTCAAGTTGAGATTTTTAAGAACTTCATTTTTAATTTGTAATAAAATTTTACAACTTGATTTTTTTTTTCAAAAAAGTCAACAAACTGCAAGCACCTGTTAATAAAGGTCTTAAATAATAATAATAATAATAAAAAACTGGTTTCTGCTGCACTGTTGTTCTCCATCTCACTGACCTCCTGTAATTTCTCCTCCTGTAGATTCTCTACCTTCTGAAATATTTTTCCTATGTTGTGCTGTTCTGTCATAGTGAAATATATTTTGATTAATGCCATAGAGACCTGTTTCTATGATTATTACTCTCAGTTCTTGTCTGTTTTAGCTCTCCTCAAGGTAAAAAAAAATATAAGAAAAGTTTCTCTTTTCTAACTTTATTTCACATCATCATAAATCACTTTCAATTAAGCACTTTTGTCATTCCATTGACTTTTTTATTTGTATTACAAAGGGAGGAGCAGTGGCTGTGCCAGATAACATACCTCTCTCCCTTTTTCACATTCTACACTGATTACCCACCCCAGGGCAACTGTAGCACTCACATAATCCCAGCATGGGATAGCAAATTAACCACAAACTCTAGAAGTCACCCTATGATTGAATGAGGCTTTGGGGCAACACCTATACAAAGACCATAACATTCTGACCCTTGTACCCTAAAGTCTCATGCACATTGTTTTATGAAAGTGGCATTTTAGTCCATATCTAAGAGTTGCCAAAGTCCTAACAATTTAAGCATTGCTAAAAAGTCCAATTCCTAAGTTTCCTCCAAGATCTAATGAGAGCCACTAGACAAATGAAAAGTTAAACATTTCCAACATTCAATGGCACAAAAAAAA
>NW_004524935.1:900399-902087 GCF_000260255.1 Octodon degus
AAAGCATTGGAGCAAACACAGTCCAAAGTCCTTCAGAGCAAACATTAAGCCCTGTAGTTCCATGTGGAATATCCAAAGCAATCTGTCAAATTGTGAGCTCCACATGGCTTTTACCCTATGTCATTTTTGATGGTAGCTCCCATGGCTTCTGTCTTAGGCCTACTTTGCTCCCCTCTTGAAATTTTCCTTATATGATCCATGTTTCTGGCCTTTCCATATTTCTGAGGTTTGCACTATACATTGGGCTCCTCACTCACAGATTCACACACTGCCCCCCTAAGGGCACACTGCTTGCCCTCCAGACTTTCTTCTGAAAGCTAGGTGGAATACTTCTTATCCTCAAAACTCTTGCATTCTTCATTCATTTAAAACCAACACCATGTAGATGATGCCATGATCTGCTGTGAGATGCAGCAATTGCCATGTTTTCTTCTCTCATAGCTGTATGGGTTGGGTTTCCAGATTACTGGGCATTCTGAGCCTGATCCAAGGAAAAAATTCTCCATGCCCCCGCCATTGTGGAACACTGCTCTATTTAGCTTTCTCTTCAAAGCTAAATCATTTCCTTTTGCAGTTTTGTTGCTGCAAAGGGTGGAGAACTGCAAATTCTTGTGATTCCCTCAGGCCATCTTTCCTATTATCTTTTTCCTTCTCAGCAATAGAAATCTCTGTCTTTGCAGACCACAGCTTTATTGGCACTTCCTTTGTGGCCAAATTCACAACATTTTAAATCAACCTGCTGGATTATTTGCTCTTGATTCTCAACATAAATCTGATTAAATGCCCCCAACAATAGCCATGCCACTGCCTCAACATTCCACCACCTTGAAATTTCTTTTACAAGGTTAGTCAGTCCACCATGCTTAATCTCAGTCTTAGCAAATTGTGTGGACATGAGCAAACTATAGCCAAACTTTCTGCTAAGCCATAACACATATCATTTGAAGTCCAACAACCAAATCCAGTGCTTCTTCCTAGTACAAACATCCCCAGCCTGGTTTTTACAGGAAGTATTTGTATCAGCCTTTTGATCTTCTAAGATCTGACCAGTGTCTTCCTTACAAAACATCCAAGGCATTCCAGTATTTCTGTCTTGCTCAACATCACAAAACATTTCCTATTTCTTCTCATAAGTCATTCCCAAAGGTCCCTGAACCACATGGTCACATAGTCACAGCAACAATCCAACTTCTCAGTACCAAATTCTATCTCATTTTCTTTTCTCTTAAAGCTGCAACACAATACCTGACACCCAAAATTAAGAAAGTAAAGGTTCATTTAGCTCTCAGTTAGTGGAAGTTTCAGTCCATACTTGGCTGGCTGCAAGGCAGAGAGATACATAGCAGAGGACAGCCATTTACAACTATGGAAGACAGCAAAGAGCAAAGGGAGGAGCAACTGCTGTGGCAGCTAGCAAGCTTCTCTTCCTTCCTGACATACTGGTCCCTCACTTATTGTGGAGGTTGCATTATGGCCACCACTGCAATAAGGGAAAATCAATGAAATATTTTCTTATTTTAGTGTTCATATATATTGTAAAGCTTTATAAATCCTTCCCCTATTCTTATAATCTTTTTCCACCCTTTTGAAAAACCTCCTAGGGGCCTGGGAGATAGCTCAGTAGAATACATGCTTGTCTGGCAAGTGGAGGGTCCTGAGTTCAATCCCTAGTATCACAATAAATAAAT
>NW_004524935.1:908629-920304 GCF_000260255.1 Octodon degus
AGTGGTTAGGATAGATATATAGTTGCATTCTCTTAATGAATAGAATGATTTGTTCTAATGATGTTTTAAAATAGGATCTCAAGTCCGCATCTTGTACAGCAATTAACCACTGAGAAGTATATATGCAGTGTGTCATTTGTTGAAACTGTACTTCCGATTTGATTTGAAACTGTCTCATTGCTGTTTATCAATAAAAGTTTGAAAAAAAATGAAACACAAACTCTAGAAGCTTACCGCAGTAATTGTAATAGGCTTTGGAGGGACACCTAGATTAAAATCATAACAATCACAAAACTGGGGAAAACATTCCTCAAATTCATTCGGAAATGGAAAATACATGAATAACAAGGGCAATGCAGGGGGCATCACAATCACTAAGTAGAAATTATACTACAGCGTTACTGTGAATGAAAGAACATGGTATGTCAAAGAGAAACATAACAGACTTGAGGATAAATGATACTGATTAGAAAATGCAGAAAGAATTGGATACACATCTTATTTTTAAAAAAGAAGCTAAACATATTTACTAGAAGCCTCTTTAATAAATAGTAATAAGAAAATTGGCTTTCCATATACAAAAGAGTAAACTCATACTTGCGTGTGTCACCATGCCCTAAACTAAAATCAAAGTAAATTAAAGATGTCAACATTAAAACAGAAATGCTAAATCTGCTGGAAGAGATCACATGTGAAATTCTTGAAGACATAGATGAAGGGAAAGATTTAATGTACAAAGCCCCAATATCATAGGATAATACAAAGAATCAACAACTGGAGCCTTTATTACTTTTTTTACTTTTTAAAGAAAGTGAAAAATAGCATTGAAAGGGAAAAAATAGCAAGTGATACAGAAATTAACTTAACAAAATAATATGAATTTCACAGTGTGTGTTGTAATGCATAGTGTTGTCTTTCAACTAATTGCTCATATTACCGGACATACACATGTAAAACTTGAAGAAGAAAGAAATATATAAGAAATTAAAAAGAAAAAAGGTCAAGGAATTGATAAAAGGAGAAAAAAACAAGTTAGGCATTAACTGCTTCTTTACATAAACCAACATAAATCCACAATATAGTTGTCTAAACCATCCTGCTTACATACATAGATATATCTCTTTTTCTTACTTCCTCTCATGTCCTTCTCTTCAACTTCATAATTTATTTTTTTCAGTAGGTATATTCCTTTATCTTAGTATCTATTATCCCTTCATATTTAATTTTCTCTTTGAGGTTCTCACACTAAAGAGAAAATATGATGTTTGCACATAAGGTCTGATTTTTACTTCAGTGTGGTTTCCACTTGCATCCATTTAACAATAAAAGCCTCAAATTTCTCCTTTTTTACCTGAATAATAATTCATTGTATAAAAATACATCTTCTTTATCCATTACAACAGGAATCTTATCCTATTAAAAATTTTAAACAGCAAAATAAATCACCAACAGAATTCAAAGACAAACCAAAGACTAAGAATATAATTTAGTCTATTTTCCTTCAGACAGGGGTTTGCATCTACAGAGTATAAAAAAATGGAAAATATAATATCATACAAATTTAATGAGCCAATCAAAAAAATAAAAGACATTAAGATGAATCCACATTTCTCAGAGGAACAAATACAAATAACAAATAAATACTTGAAAAATTTTTGAACATTGTTTGTCATTCAAGAGAAGCAAATTAAAACAAGGTGGAGATTCTATAGTAGTACAGAAATAATGGCTATATCATATATAGGTACAAATAACAAATTTTGTAGTGACTGTGTGGAGAAAGAATCCTAACTCCACTGTTTCAGGGAAAGCCTACTGCTGCAACCCCTGAAAATCATTGTAAAAATTCCTGTTAGTAAAAGAGATTCCTTTTGAGTTTGCTCTTTCCTTTCTGATTATCTTTTTGTGGAAGGATTAGAAATATCATACCACAGTGTATTCATGTTTATAGCAGAAAAAGTTGTCATAGCTAAACCTTGGAAGCAACCCAAATGCCAATCAAAAACAGCATGGATAAAAAAGATTTGATATATTTATACAAGCTGCAATACTTGGCTATAAAGAAAGACAAACTCAAGGCTTTTATAGGTAAATAAATGCATCTCGAGGCCTTATTTGTAAATGGAATAAATTGATCACATATGTAAACATCACATTGTCTCCCTGACATGAGAAACTGAAAGAATATATAAGGACCAAAATATACAATAGAGACTGTGAAATAAGAATTTGTTCAAAAGGAAAGAAGAATTAGGAAGGGGGAAGGGGTAAAAGAAAAAATAATAATAAAGGATGAAATGGAAAGAAAGTTTGTAATTTGGAAGTGAAAAGAGTTTAAAGGGAGGGAAGGGTATTGGGGAAAAAAGAAGAATCAAAATATAGCATATATAGGTACAAGTTCCCAATGATGAATATAAATATTAGACATATCTAAATTGTAGCAACAAATATTTCAAAAAAATATAATATAGTTTTTAAAAGAGATTAAAATATGGGGATCCAGGTGGCTCTTTTTTCCTTCAACTAAGAGCCCTATCTGACTGGTGCTTCTTGGATTTATTCACTCAGACACTGGCAAAAGCATTCAGAGTAAAAGAGGGTTAGTCTGTCTCTAGAATCTATGGCACATATGTGAGAATACAGTAGGATCTCAGCTCCATTAATTTTCCATGCAGTTTTTCAGCTTGCACTCATGCCACTTTTCTCTTTAATGCTTACAGAAGGGACCATTTAGGGCTTATCTACCTATCTGTTCTCCTATAGATAATGTTGAATTTATTAGGACCATGGTGACCCTGGTGAAATTTTACCAATCAAGGAAAGGTGGAACATTGAGATTGTCCTGACTCTTAAGAGCTGAAAGGAGAGGGACATTTCAGAATCAGGTTCCATTATGCTCTGTCATAACAGGATGCGATGGTCTTCTGTTATATTAAGGTTAGTTTCAGGAACTGTGTCTTGAGGACAGTGTTGCCTCAGCTATATCAACACCCTGAAATAAGCTTTCAGGCTTCACAGGCTCTTGGTTTGTATCCTTCCTCCCTTTATTCTCTTCACTGTTCTGAATCCAATTGTCTATCTGAATGTAGAAGCTCACCAGTGCTAACATAAACCTCCATTTCTGCTTACTAAATTATGACCTCTTACTAATTTTCACTAGTTGCATAGGTTACATACCATCTACATGCTCTTGATACCTAAAGGCATGGACAACAAAGCATAATCCAAGTGCCTACTTACCATGTGTAATAGTAATATCTAACCACTCAAAATGATTTTGATTCATCTTCATGCTTATCTATTCCTTCTCTATGTTGTTTCAACTAAATCAATAGCATTGGAGCCAGCAAGATGGCTCAGCAGACTAAAGTGCCTGCTTAGGAAAACTTAGGTAGGTGCAGAGACCTTGGTTTGAAGTCAGTCACCACAGGCTGCACCAACCCCACCTCCAGGGCTGGGTGAGCGGGCCAGAGTCCAGGTGTAATGGCACACACCTGTAATCACAGCACTGAGGAGGCCAAAAGCAGGAGGATCACTATGAGTCTGAGCTGCATAGTGAGACCCTGCAACAACCAAATATATTAAAAAAAATAAACAAATAAAGAGCATCACTGTCCACACAACTGAATATTCTGAAAGCTTAAATATAAACTCTCTTTTGCTTTGACTTAGTGCATTGTAAATCCTACAAGCTTCATCTACACCACAGATTCATGCATGCACTTTTCTTGGTCTCTCATCCATTTATGCCTCATTTGAAGTCATGGCAGTCCACTGTCTGTGGCCCAACAATACCTTCCTAAAGGGGGTTTCTATTTCCCTCCTGCTCTGTACTTGATCTTATCCAACACACCGAATGGGGAGCCAATCCTCTCTTGCTCTGAAGTGATTAGTTTTTTTCTCCCAGTATGCAGACTGCCCTCCATAAATATGAAGCAGGTTGCATCATTTTTTAATTTTGTTTTGTACTAACTTTCAGCCTTCTAATGCTCACTCTCACCTCACCCCAGTGACCCCCTTGCTTCCCTTCACATGATCCCAAATGTTTCCAGATTTAAAGCCAATTACCTCTTCTCAGAGCTTGTGATTTTTGTGTCAAATCAGCATGCCTTATGAGGTTTTATTGTTTAATCTCACCTTAAATTTTAACTTCTCAATGTGATCATGATGTATACTCAAACTGTGCCAATAAATTTAAATTTTGAAAAATTATACTTTGTCAAAGAAGTTATTAATTAAATAAAATACACCCAAACTTAATGCAATAGCATATATTTCTTAACATTTCTATTGCACCCATTGTATTTTGACCTTTCTTGTTTGTCCTGTACTTTGCTTCATCATAGTATGTTTCCTATCTCCGAAGTAAAAGCTCCTTAAGTAGATAAACTATGCTACATATGTGTTGTTGCTTCTCCCACATAAAATCTAGAATACCTTTAATATGCTCTCTAATAAGAATTTTAAAATTATGTAAATGTGAATTGCATAAATTTTTTGTAAAAATAATATTCCTAGGTTCGTGTATAAATCTTCACTGGGAAACCACAGGAGTAAGTCACTAAGAGAAAAATATTAACATTTTAAATATTATTAATATTTTAAATTGTTGATTTTCATAAGTAGTCTATAAAATAATGTGGCAGACATCAACAATCTTATGGAGTTTTACAAGTGGAGTTTGGCAGAATTGAATAGTAGAAAGAATATAGGTAATCAAGAAAACTGTGAAAATTATTTTATCCTTTGGCTGTCCTACCCCACAACATTTCTGATTAACATTTTCATTCTTAGTTATCAATTTAAAGGCACCTTCTCAGGGATTATTTCTATACACTTTTGAAACTCTCTAATCAAGTGATTTGGTTTCTCTGTTGCAATATTTTTGCTAAGCTCAGTAGTGATGTAACACATCAGTTCCATAGCCTTATATTAACATGCAAGCCTTAGAGACAATGTCTTTTCTTAAAATTATGATGAAATTTTATTTATCTCTTGAATCTCTAGCTCCTACAGTATCACTCTTTTTGTGTGTGTGTGGCACTGGGGATTGAACTCAAGACCTTGTGCTTGTCAGTAAAGCACTAATTCTACTGAGCTATCTCCCCGATCCTTCCATTTTCTGTTATATTGCAAGAATCATTAATTTTGATAAAACTGTCAGAACTCTTATATGTTATTTTTTTTGTATTCATTTTAATGAGAAAAAATGAAATAGTTTCAAAACAGGTTAGTAAGACCGTTCCAACAATGAATACATTGTATATTGATGTCTTTATAGTAGTTAATCAAGGACAACATGCAGACATGATATTGTCTAAACAACATTAGTACAAACCTTTCTTCTCAGTGTACTAAGAGTAAGTAGCGGTTTATCTATCCATATATATCCATATATATATATGGAGATATATATATATATATAGTGGTAGACATCAACACATCTTATGGAATTTTACAAGTGGATTTTGGCAAAGTTGAAAAATAGAGAGAATGTAGGTAGTCAAGAAAATTGTGTAAATGAATTTCTCCTTTTTCTGTCCTACCCCACAACATTTCTGGGGTTTTTTGCATATATATATATATATATACAAAATGGTCCTTTATTTATACTTTTGAAAAGTTAGTAACACATGACACTAGGTTGCCTCACAATTACTAGTTGACCATTACTATACATGATGTTTAACTCAGGAGTGAGGCATCTTGCTTGCTTTAGGCATTGAGGGTGAATCCCACCTACACTCATTTGATTGATTTCCTAGGTTCGTCGCTCCCAGCATATCCTCCTTTATTGTTTTGCTTTGTCACAGATGGGTGTTCCATTTCAGTTAAAGAAGCTGTATTTGGAGAAGTCTTTAAAGGACCTTTTCATACTTAAAGCCAGTCCAAAGATTGTACATACCTGAATTCAGCAAAACAATCCAGTATATCCCAATAGTTCATAAAAATAGTGAGTTCTCCATACAACTGGCAATGATCAGAAGTTGTTGACTTAAGCCTTTTACAGCTCAGCATATTAATATGGCATTACACTTTATATGTGTAGTTACTTTTTTGCTAGATGGTTAAGACAGAGTCAAAGCAAGACCTACATAACTAAAAATTTAACTTTTGCTATCTGTTAAGGTCAGTCAAATCCCCACAAAACTTTACATTGGAACCGCATACAGCAGCTTGTAGCTCTTTTGTCATTGTCAGCCATTTGGAAGAGTCACTACCATCACTTGATCTATTTGCTTTCTGTGAAAGCCTGAGAGAATATTTTTCTCTATAGATGACTCTCCTTAGGCACACTTTCCTGTGTAGCCCCATAAACTCTTTGATCAGAAAATTTGAGACACCACTACATTATAGGATGTCACAATAAAGGTTCTCTTATATCCTAAGTTCTCACCGGACTTGAAGAGATAAGCCCAAAATATTGACTATCCTTTTACCCCATCTATCTCTCTAATTTTTTTCTGCAAACTTTAGTTTTTAAACATTCAAAAGAAAGACTTAACGACATTATTACATTTAGGGGTCCAAATGACAGTTCTTTCATGCATGGTTTAGTACTACACATTGCTGTCCTCAGTGTAGTTGCTTAGTTCACAGATATCAATATATCAAGTTAGTCAGACTGAGAATTCTACTCATTAACTTCTATTTTCAAAAATATGATGGAAATTCTTAGGACAATTTCCTTAATCATATATTGCTTCTACACATATATGGTGGTGCCCCTGCCACATTTCCTAACTTTTCTCCATTTTCTCTCTTCATTTTCTAATCCTTAAGTTTTCTCTTTCCCTTTAACTATGTTATACCTTTCAATTATTATTGCTCCTTTGGAGTTCTTACACTAGTAATACAATATGAAATAGACATGAGTGGATCTGATTTATTTCACTTGTAAGTATAGCTTCAAGTTGCATCCACTTACCTATGAAGGGTTCAAGTTTATTTTTCTTTATAACTGACTAATACTCCATTGTATAAAAACAACACTTCATTTTCTTCCTTCCCTCAGGTGATGGACATTTTGGTTGTTTCCAAGAATTGGCTATCACAAATTGTGCTTCTATGAACTTAGGCTCACATATATTACTATGATGTGATGGTTTCAGTTCTTTTGGGAAAATTCCCAGCATTGGGATAGCTGGATTGAATGGGATTTCCAGTCCAAGATTTTTGAGAAGTCACCCCACTGATTAATATAATGGTTTTACCAATCTATAACACTTGAGCAGTGGAAAATGGTTCTTTTCTCTGAAGCCTCTCCAACATTTGTTGCTTTTTTATTTCTTTATATTAACCATTCTTTATGAGGTGAGATTGTATCTCACTTCTTTTTTCATTTGCATTTCATGAATGGTTACTGATTTGGAGCATTTTTTCACGTACTTGTTTCCCTCTTGTATTTCTTCTTCTGAGAACTGTGTGCTCATTTCAGATGCGATTGCCTTTGCTATCCTAGGTTTTTCTGGTTCCAAATAAATTTTAGGAATGACTTCTCTAGATCTCTGAGGTATATTGGTGGTATTTTTATAAGGATTGCATTAAATCTGTGTAAAATTTTGGGAATATGGTTATCTTCAGAACGTTGGTTCTTCCTATTCAGGAAAAAAGGAATGTCTTTCCATTTTTTTTGAAATCCTCTATGATCTCTTTTTTTCAGAGTATTATAATTTTCGTTGAACAGATCTTTTACTTCTTCAGTTTGATTAGTTCCAAAGTATTTCATTTTCCTGGTGCTATTTTAAAAGATAATATTTCTCTATATTTTCTTTCAGTGTATTTGCCATCTGTGTAGAGGAATGCTATTGACTTTTGGGTATTGACATTTTGACCTGCGATGCTACTGAATTTGTGCATTAATTATAGGAGCTTTTCACTATAGTTTTTTGCATCTTCAAAGTAGAATACAATGTCATCTGCAAATAATGACAGTTTACCTTCTACTTCACCTATTCTTTTGCATTTTATTTCTCTCTCGTCTAATGGCTCTAGGTAATGATGCCACAACCAGATTGAATAGCAGTGATGTTAGAGGACATCTTTGTCTTATACCAGATCTGAGAGTAAAGGATTTCATTTTTCCCCATTTAAAATTATGTTAGCAGTTAGATTGTCATAGATGGCTTTTATCATATTGGGGTAGAGGCCATCTGTTCTAATTTTCTGTAGAACTTTGAACATGAGTGAGTGTTGGAC
This sequence comes from Octodon degus, assembly GCF_000260255.1. Lineage (NCBI taxonomy): Eukaryota > Metazoa > Chordata > Mammalia > Rodentia > Octodontidae > Octodon > Octodon degus. The sequence continues at coordinate 916,829 of NW_004524935.1, forward strand.
TTGGTCAAATGCCTTCTCTACATCAATTGAGATGATCATGTGGTTTTTGGATTTGGCTTTATTCACATAGTGTATTACATTTGTAGACCTGTATGTTGAACTATCCCTTGCATTTCTGGAATGAATCCTACCTGGTCATAGTGTATACTCTACTTAAAGATTTGCTGTATTCTATTTGCTAAGATTTTACTGAGGATTTTTGCATCTATGTGCATGAGAGAGATTTGCCTGTAGTTCTGTTTTTCAGTTGCATCTTTCCCTGATTTTAGTATCAGTATAATACTTGCCTCCAGGAATGATTTTGGGGAGTATTGTTTCCTTTTCAATTTCAATGAAGATTTTGCAGAGTATTGGGATTATATCTTCTGTAAATTTCTTATAGAATTCAACTTTGCATCCATCAGGATCTGGACTTTTCTTTGTCAGTAAGTGTTTTTATTTTACATTTCAATTTGGCTGATTATGTTTTTATTGAGAGTTCTTATATCTTCTTGGTTTAGTTTTGCTTGTTTGTACATTTCTAAGAATCTATCCATTTCTTCTGTGTCTTCTATTCTGTGAGAATCAAGATTCTCAAACTACCTATTGATAATCTTCTGAATTTCCACAGGGTCTGTTATAGTTTCAATATCTTCATTCCTTATTGCGTAAATTTGTGTTTTTTCTTTCCTCTTTCTAATCAGGTTAACTTAAGGCTTATCAATTTTCTTTAATCTTTTCAAGAACCAGATTTCTGAATCATTAATTATTTGTATTGTTTTCTTTGGTTGAATTATATTAATTTCTGTTCTAATCTATAATTTCCACCCCTCTTTGGGCTTTGGCTTGATTTGCGCTTCTTTTACTAGATGCTTGAGGCACAGCACTATGGTTTTTTTTCCTCTCTGTCTTTCTAATGTGTCAGTTTAAAGCTATAAATTTCCCTCAAAGAACTGCTTTCTTTGCATCCCACAGAATCTGACAATTTGTGCTTAATTTTCATTGAATTGTAGATGCTGTTTAATTTATTGTTTAATTTAGTTCATAATCCATTGCTTACTGAGAAAGCTATTATTTAATTTCCATGTGTTTATGGAGTTTTTGTGGTTTCTTTTGTCATTTATTTTCAGTCTCATTGTATTGTCATCAGATAATATGCATGGGATAATTTCTGTTTTCTTGCATACACTTAAGCATGACCTATGGGCTAGTATGTGGTCTATGTTAGAAAATGACTGGTGTGTAGCTGAAAAGAATGTGTGTTCAGATGTGGCTGGGTGGACCACTCTTTATATGTCCACTAAGTCCATTTGTTCTAAGGTCTGGTTTTGTTCTGCTACCTCTTTACTAAGGTTTTGTCTGCTTGACCTATCCTTTATGGATGAGGGGGTGTTAAAGTCTCCTCCTAAGATAGTAGTATTGGATATTACATTTTTCATGTCCATTAAGTTTCATCTTGTATAGGTGGGTGCTCCAGTACTTCGTGTATACATATTTATGAATATTATCTCTACCACTTGTATTTCTCTTCTAACCAGCATATAGTGGCCTTCTTTTTTTTAAAATCATTTTTGGTTTGAAGTTCAGATTGTCTCTGAACAGGAATGCTATCTCTGCTTTCTTCTGATGTCCTGGGCCTTGTAGTATCACTTTTTCTCCTTTGACTTTCAGCCTATGAATTTTTTTATGAGTTAAGCATGTTTGTTTTATGCAGCATATTGTTGGATTTTGATTCCTAATCCACTCTGCCAGCCTATTTCTTTTAATGGGTGAATGGAATCCTTTTAAATTGATGGTTATAACTGAGATATATTGAGTTATGTTTGACATGTTGTTTTCCTTCTGTTCATTACCTCTTTTTCTCTTGTGTTTAAATGTTTGCCCTAGTTTGATATGTTCTTTCCATTCTCATTCATGCAGTTGTGGTTGTTTTGATCCCTCTCTAGAATACCTTTCATTAGTCTGTGTATAGTTGGCTTTGTCATTAAGGAAATTCTTTAGTTGTTCTTTGTCACAAAAATATTTCTCTTCTCCACTAGACTTTTGCAAGATATATCAGTCTAGATTGAAATTTATTTTCTCACAAGATTGAAGTACTTTGTTCCATGCTCTTCTTGACCTGATGATTTTAAGAGTACAATATGCTGTTATTCTCATGGGTTTTCATTTAAATGTGATCTATTTCTTTTCTCTTTCAGTATACTGTTCTTGTGCTGAATTTCTGGAAAATTGGTTATTATATGTGAGGATATTAACATGGATTATAGGTTATATAATATAATCCTATATATAATATATATAACATATAATACAATGGCATAATATAATATAATCCTATATAAAATATAATCCTATTATATAGGATTATTATATATTTGGATATTATTTTGTTAGGATACATATACAGCTACTTTCTCTTAATTCAATGAGAAGAAAATTTTTACTAATAGTGTTTAGACAAGATATCATGTCTGCATCTTATGCTATGAGCACCTATTATGAAGACAACAATGTGCAATGTACTAATTATTGTAACTGTTTTGAAACTGTCTCATTGGTATTTTTTCTCAATAAAATAAATTTTTTAAAATGAAGAAGAAAAAACGTGTCTGGGTGTGGTGTTAATTGTGTTGATATTATTTGGAGTTCTATATGCTTCGTGTGTCTGAGTTATCTGATTGTTTCCCCATATTTGGGAAATTTTCTGCTATTGCTTCTGCCCATATTCTTTTTATATCATTTGTGTTGAAGCCTTCTTTCACATTGATGTCTGTTAACCTTATTTTGTTCATCTTTGCATCATCTTGCACATGTTGAACTATATTTTCCTTTATCCTAGTTGTTTTTAAGAGATCTTTTCTTACCTTTTCACTAGCTGCAATGGTATCTTCAAGGTCTGATAGCCTAGCTTCACTTTCATTCAAACAGCTTTGCCAGCTTGTAATTGTGGCTTCAATTTCCAGATAAATGTACATCTCTTTGAATATGTTTCATGCATTCATTTCTTTCCTATATCATTCATTGAAGGATTCCATTACTTTTTCTATTCTCTATTTTTTACCACTGGCTTATTTAGAAGCACTTAGCAATTCTTTCCTTATGGTTATCATTTCTTTTTTACTTCAGTGATTATTTCTGATCTGGCATTCTCCATACCTTTGTGCAGTTGTTTAGTTACTTCAGATGCTACTATTTCAGAAATTTCAGGAATGTGGCTTCCAATTTCTTCAATACTACTGTTGTTTTATCTGGGTGGGCTTGGGCCCTGAGACTGCATTTTTCTCCTTCTCTTTGTCATTTTGTATAGCACTGTCCTTGGACCTTTGGTGTAGAGTTTTTGTTTAGTAATCTTAGCTCCTATTGATATTATTACCCAGGGAGATTATTTGGATATGTTATCCAATATGTTGGATTGCGGGGATGGGCTAATGGCTGGAGTCTGGAGGTGGGACACAGGAAGTGAGAGAGGATCTTGGGGGATGGGAAGCATGGCCACT
>NW_004524935.1:921444-924705 GCF_000260255.1 Octodon degus
TTAAGATATTTGATATATACTATCATAAATGAAAGGCATTATTTAATTACTAAAAAATGTTGCTATATTTATGTGTTTGGTGCTATTTATTTCTTCTTGGAATCTTTGACATATTGTTATATGCCTTCATTTAAAATTTTCTGCATTTATTTCTGTGGGCTAGGAGAGAAATGACTTTGGTTTCCACACCTTCCTTCATTTTATTGCTTTCTCCATCCTTTTTCATTCTTTTTTTTTCTTCCTTGCACCATTCCTTCTTTTTCTTTCTTCCCTTTTTACCTTTCTCCCTTATTTCATTCTTTTCAGTATACTTTCATTAATTTTTTTTAATTCTGCCATGTGAATTCATTTGCTTTGACTAGGAAATATGTTCAACAGATCTCAGAAAAATATACAAAATGAATATGGAGGAACACAGTGAGTTGAGAAATGTTTTCAAAACAGTTCTTTCTCTCCATCCATCAAGATTGTCATTATAGACTTAGGTCATGAGTACACAAAACTGTATTGTACACATCCTCTTGAAAGTCACTTTGAGGACCGGGGAGATGGCTCAGTGGAATAAGTGCTTCCCTGGCAAGCACAAGAGCCTGAGTTCAATCCCTGGTTCCACAAAAAAAAAAAAAAAAAAAAAAAAAGAGAGAGAGAGAGAGAAAGAAAGAAAGAAAAGAAAGTCACTTTGACATCCTTGTTCCTCAGGCTATAAATCACTTGATTCAGCCTTGGTGTCACTGTTTTGTACAACACAGATATTGATTTATCCCCCTCATTTATTAACTTCTATTTTGACCTCAAGTAGTCAAATATTGAGGAGCCAAAGACAAGAATAACAATGAAATGAGAACCACAGATAAGGAAAACTTTGAGCCTTCCTTCTCCAGACAGTATCTGGACCACAGAGGATATGATATTCCAGTATGAGATGAGGATGAGGAGGGGGGCAGGAGACAGAAGGATTAGCACACCCACTACAAAGATAGCAATCTCCGCTCTATAAGCATCTGCTGAAGCCAGCTTCAAAAGGGCAGGAAGCTCACAGAAAAAGTGGTTAATGACATTGTATCCTTGATAGGGAAGAAGTAATGTGAAACTGGTATCAAACAGGGAGGCAAAGTTCCCAGTGGCCCAACACCGAACAGCCACCTGGACACATACACCATGTGTCATGATGGTGGAGTAGTGCAGTAGCTTGCACACAGCCACATACCTGTCATAGTACATCAGTGCCACAAGTACACTTTCTGTACTCCCAGCCCCCCCAAAAATGACTATCTCTTCACTATTCTCTTCACCAGGAAATGCAGAAGGGCTTGGGGTACTGTGGCAGTAGAAAAACAGAGATCAGCAAAGGAAAGGTTTCTCAGAAAAAGGTACATGGGTGTGTGGAGCCTGGAGTCTATGAGGGTGAGCACAGTCATCAGCACATTTCCCAGCACAGTCAACAGCTAAATGGACAAGAACAGGAAGAAGAGCAAAAGTTGTGGTTTTGGATCCAAAGAGAGGCCCAAGAAGACAAATTCTACCACAGATGTTTGGTTCTCCTCTCCCATGACTGTTTACCTCTCTTCCCAAAAAAACATCAAGAAAACAAACAACATGAATCAACTCTTTCAGAAGGTCTGACTAAATTAACAACTTTTTCAAAGAGTATGCAAAACTATACTACTGGCTTAATGCTGAGATCTGTTTTTGATCTTTCATTCTAAAATCTGAAATAATTTATTGTATTTCCTCTTCTTGAATCTTTTAGTAAAACAATTGGGAAAGAAACATTGTGCACATCTTATTCAGCAATCTCTGTTGCATCTACTTGAGGTCTTGTAGGTATAACATTCAAGTGGCATTACAAAGCACCATTTGGTTATATAATTTTGGGAAGTAAACTAATTGATGCAGGTTTATATGATTGAGTCTTTGTGAAAAAAAGTTTCTCATGAATCCTTCTCTTTTTTCACTTTAAAACATATTCTTAAAGGAAAATTCTGGGCAAGTATAGAAAATTAAAGCCGGTGTCATCTATGATTCTATCCATTGGCTATAATCTTCTGTCTTTTGTACACAGTGTGAAGAGGATCTTGATGGTTATCAATAAAAATGACTACCTCTTTGGTACTTAGAGTCAGTAATATCCTTTCAGTAATCCTTAATCTGTGAAGTATACTCTCTAACATCTTTTCATTGCATCCTTGGGCAATAATAACACAAGTTTCATATATTGGGCACAATCCTATCGTTACTGATATTTTCTATACTTTCCCTTTTGCTATTTTTTGAGACAATTTAAGTCTGTTATTGTTCCCTGTGGATGATGGAAGAAAAATTTTAAGAAATTATACATCTGTTTTGGCTAAATGTCATCATTCTGTATCATGAAATTCTGAGTGAATTAAAAATATAATTCTGAGCTAAAACAACAGACTATAAGGAGCACAAGAATGACTATGCATGAAGACAGGTCTCTTGAATGAAATCAGTGAGAGAAAATTAATTTTAAAACATTAAAAATGTAAAAAGTGACTAAGAAACAAAAAATAAGTAAGGATTTCTACAATAGTTCAAAAGAGGAAAAAATGGAAAAAGATTGAAAAATAAGTAAAATAATAGCTGGAAGCTTGCAAAATATTAGGAGAGACAGACTATCCACATCAATAAAGAGGGAAATAAATAGGTCTTCTCCAAGGCCCCCTAAAATCAACATATCTAATGAAATAATAGCAAATCCTAAAATCAGCAAGAACAAATGTTAAGTCATATATAATGAAACCATTAGATTAACAGAAGTTTTCTCCACACAAAACCTACTGAAGGTCTGTGTGTGTGTGTGTGTGAGAGAGAGAGAGAGAGAGAGAGAGAGAGAGAGAGAGACTGTGTGTGTGTCTTTTCTTTACAATGATAAATGAAATAAAATACCTCACCAGCCAAGAATACTATATTGCTTTAACTTTTCATCTCTGTGAAGACATACCTAAGATAATCAATTTAAAGGAAGAACTATTCTGGCTATTGGTTGCTGAGGCTTCCATCCCGCCTTCCAGGGAACACTACATCATATATAGAACACTGGATCACAGCAAATGCATATGGCAAGAGGGCATCTGATCCCCAAATCGCACTTGAAAATTAGACAGAGGAAATAAACTATGTGGATCCAAATGGCCCCTTGCAGGTCATCCTTCAAGTGGCCTAGCTTCCTTTCTCTAGACCGCACCTTATAAAAGTTCCATCATGTCAAATTTTTCATAGGTTGGTAACCTAGGCTTG
>NW_004524935.1:925085-940868 GCF_000260255.1 Octodon degus
CTAAGTCACTGGCTCAGTGCACCCAGGAGGGCAGGACCACAACTGTATGTGGTTCGGGGGATGGCACTCCAACAGCTATTATCTAGAAAGTTATTATTCAACATTTAAGGATGTTGCCCAAAGGATAATAGAAGACATTAAAACAAATTCACTGCTTTCACATAATTTGATTGTTTCTGCAACAATCAATTTTAGTGCAGGCCAAACAGCTCAGCGGATTAAAGCACCTGCAAAAAGGCACAGGGACTGGGGATTCCATCTGAGCTAGCAAAGCCCGCACCACACCTGGGGTGCACTGAGATAGCTATTGAGATTTGGGTGTGGTCATGCACACCTGTAATCCCAGCTTTTGGGAGGTTATTAATAAGTGGATCACTATGAGTCCAGTCTAGTAGTGAGACCCTGAATACCATGTAGTCCCTTCCACAAAAATACAAAAAAAAGGCATGAGAGAACTAGTTTTTCACTTTAGAAAATTAATAAACATACATCTCTTTCGATGTGGATATTTAAATACTTATGAGGAATAGTTAAACCAAAATGCACTAGTATGCCAATTTTAAGAACAATATGAAATACACAGATGTTTAGTTTGTCCTGTTTGTATCACTAAATCAAAGTTTCTTCATCTGCCTTTGCTAACTTCTAAAATTGTAATATGAGATACACATATGAAGTAACATTGATGTGAGGCCTCAGTAAAGCATATGCAATTTAAAAAACTTTGGACAATAGCATTGCCTTACAATACTATATAACATGTCAGTATAGCAATGAGATTCAGATCTGCATTCAACTAAAAAAGCAAGATTAAGAAAACAGTTATCAACAGAACATAGTAACACATAGCTCCTGTAGACTGCATTTGACACTCTCATTGCTTTTACCCTCCACATTCTTGTATTCTTAGCAGTTTGGATTGTAACTGTGTCCCTAGAAAATTTAAAGTTGGAAGGAAAACAAAATGGAAGAAAATATATTTTTTTCAAGATGGTTAAGATTCATGACTACTTTCTCTTAGTTCATTAAAATGAAAAGTTTGTGTGAACATGTTTGGATGAGATGATATGCCTATGTCTTGAACCCTAAAAAACTACTATGAAGACCACAACATGCACTGTATTAATTACTTAATTGTACTAACAACCTGCTTAGAAACTGTTTATTTATTTACTACTCTGTTTACAATGAAAAGGAAACAAAAAACAAAAATAAACAAGTCTAGACCAAATATGAGAAAGGGCAAAGGAAGACCTCTAAGTACATTTGATGAGGTGCAAACTCAGGTGTCAGATTTATTAAACTTATTCCAATTTTTGAACTCCTTTTTATTTTGAAAGACTTCAAAAATATATAAAAGTATAGAGATTAGAACAGCACACTTGCAAGTACCTATTAGTAAGTGTCCACTACAATAATCAGTTTCGATAGTTTTCTAATGTTTTTATCCATGTTGCAAACCAACATTCATCTATTATTGCAATGTCAAGAAAAAGATTTGCATAAACATCCTTTCATGCAGTTCTTACATTGTCTTCTAATTATTTTTCACATGTCCTTACAATGTTGCTGTACCAAAATTGTTCTACACATTTCATTTACTTATATCAACACAATTTCAATGTCACCTAACACATACAGAGGTTTTAGAAACTTAGTTCAAGGAATGACTTACTAGGCTTATGTCTACTATCTCACAAGCACATTCACTTCCTCAGAATTAGAAGTGAGGAGAGGGGCCATATGGTCTACTCTTAATTGAGGCTGATAAGTTCTTCACTTAAAAAGGTTGAAGATTGTTTCTTATGAAGTTTATGAACTGCCTCCATCCATGATTTAATGAAGGAAGACAATTCAGTTGTCCTGAGAACAGGAAAGGGACTGCTGAATACATGTCACTCACATATATTCTACTCCTACTTCTTCTTCTGCAACAGAAAGCTCAGGTTCTACCCTGGTCCTGCCTGCCCCCAATGCCCTAGACCAGATTGCCAAGGAATGAGGCAGAAAACCCAAATAAGATTGCACAGACATAGCAGGAGGCAAAGAACAACCATGTAGATAAAATTTAACACAAAAGGAGAGGCAGTGATTGTTTGCAGTTTTTGCATTCATTCTGGAAAATTTGTCTTGAGCTTAAATAAGTCCAGGGCAGTTTTTTTTTTTTAATCAAGAGTCCAGATGAGCATGTCTTATCTCTAGAAGCCAAATGGATGCAAGAGATAAGAAACAAAGTGGAAGGTAAAATCCTCCTCTTCCATTTAAACTATCAAGATTTAGACTCCTCAGAAGAATGAATTCCCCCTCAGCATCTGACCCCTTCTCACCTGGAGCACTGGCAGGTATAAATGAGGTCAGTGCAGTAGTGTAAAGCAATGGAGCAAATGAGGACTATGTGATTTCTAAAGATCTCTCATCCCATCCTAGTAGGCAAATTTCATGAAGTTGTTTACAAATGATGAAGATGAATCATCTGTGATATGAGTCTAATTTTATCACCACTTAAGATGTACTTCTTCATTAAAGGAGGAAAATCCCCAAATCACCAAGGAAAAGTTCAAATCCACTAAGGAAATAGACTTGAGGGATTTTTTCTGAAGGAAAATTTTAAGCATGATGTCCTAAGTATATTAAAATCAAGACATTACCTGGAGAAAATAAAGATATTAACTTTACCTGACCTTTCAAAATAAGTCAATTTTATTCTTTTTAAAATTATACTTACAAAAAATTTCAGTATAATACTGTCATACACAAAGAACCATATCATCAATAAAATTATACATCATGCCCATGTGCAATTCAGCCAGGCGAATTGCAGGAAAACTGCAATACATGCAAATCAGTAAATGTAATAGATCATATCAACAGTGCCAAAGGATAAATCACATGATCATCTCAATAGATACAGATAAAGCTTTGCATAGTCTAACATTCATGATTTTGTTTTCTTTTTTAAAAAATGTATTTAGTACAGTGTCTAAAGGGTCTCACTACACAGATCGGACTCATAGTGGTCCTCCTATTTTCAACCTCCTAAATTCTGGGATTACAGTGATGAAGCACCATTCCCAGTTTCAGTCACTGTCTCAGCAAGCCCCAGTGGGGCAGACCCAGCATGATACACCCAGGATCGAACCACAGTCCCTGCTCTTGCCTACACAGGCAATTAATTCCGCTGAGCTATCTGGCAGGCCTTTTATTTATGATTTTCTGAAAAGTTGCATGAGCTTTCCTTGCACCATTTAAGAACTTTGGTGGCCTCTGAGCAGCCTGCAGGACTCTGATAAGCTCTGAACTTCCTTAAACCTCATCACACATGCGTGGAACTTCTGCTGGTGCCAGTCCAAACTTTAAATAAATTAGGTGAACTCTGAGTGACCTGGTTGATGCAAGAGAGTTGCGAGATGTGGGCCCAGTGCATGCAGGCATGGAGCTCTCCACTTGTCATTTAAGAATTTGGTGGGTTCTGGGAATCCTGCAGGAATCCACTGAGCTCTGAACTTCCTTAGTGCATAGCCCACAGGTTTGAATCTTCTCCTGGTGCCAGCTGAAACTTTTAAGAAATTAGGTGGTCTCTGAGTGGCCTGAGGGACACAGAGCAACTATGACCTGTGGGGCTAATGCATGCAGGTATGGATCTTTCATGGAGGTATTTAAGAATTTTGATGGCTCTGTGCAGCCTTCAGGACTCTGGTAAGTTCTGAACTTCCTTAGTGCATGGCCCATGGGCCTGGGGTTTCTGCTAGTAGCAGTCCAAAAATTTAAGAACGTTTTCTGGAGGAAAATGTAGGTGGAAATTTTAAAGACATAGGTGAAGGAAAATAGTTCAAGAACAAAACCAAACTGCATGAGAAATACTTCAAAAAATAGACTACTCTATCTCACCTTCATGAGAAGTTTCTGCACTTCAAAGCAGATCTCCAACAGAGTAAGAAGAAAACCAACAAACTGGGAAAAAATTATAGCTGACTGTTCCACCGACAAAGGCCTTCTATTTAGAAAACATAAAGAATTTTTAAATATCAGGCCCCCAAAGTTCAAAGGTCTAATACAAATATGGGTATCTGAGATGAATATATACTTCTCAGAAGACAAAGTACAAATGGCAAGTAAATAGTTGAAAAAACGCTCAACATCATTGGTTATTCAAGAAATGCAAATTAGAGCAACACTGAGATTTCATCTCACTCTAGAAGGAATGGCTAATATCAAGAAGTCAGCCAATGACAAATGCTGGATTTTCTTTGGAGAAAAAGGAATCCTTCTACAGTTGGTGAGAGTGCAGACTGGTACAACCACTATAGAAATCAGTGTGGAGATTCCTTAAAAAGCTAAGATTGGAGATCCATTCTACCTAGCTATTCTGCTTCTTGGTATTGGTCCAGAAAAACTTAAGACCTAACACCACAGCAATGTATGTGTACCCATGCTTATATCAACACAATTTGTCATAGCTAAATCCTGAAAACAACCCAGAATGGATAAAAAAGATACAATGGAGTATTATTCATCTATTAAAAAGATAAACTTGAGGGTTTTGTCAGTAAATGGATGCAATTAGATAAGATATGCTTAAGTGAAATAGATCAGACCCACATACGCAAACAATGTATTGTCTCCTTAGTGTAAGAACCTGAAAGAGAAAAATGGATGCTGAAGAGTACAATAGATACTGAGAAAAGGAAATGAGCTTATTCAAAAGGAAAGAGTTACTGAGTTGAGGGAAAGACAAGAGAGGGAAAGGGGTAAGAGATAAGTCTGTGTATATAAGCAAAATGGTTTGGACAACTTTACTGTAAATTAATTAATTAATCCTTTATAGAAAGGATCAGATAATACTTAATTTGTTTTGTCTTGTCTCCTTTTTTCAATTACTTTTACTTTTCTTTTCTTATTTTCTGATATACCTCTTTCATTTTTTTCTTATTCCAACTTTGCATGCATATATTTGGTAATATGAATAACTGGTTGGTAAGACAATAAATACAGTGAAATTCATATAACTTCAAGTGAAATTCTGTATTACTCTTAAGTTTTTGTTTTAATGCTATTTTCTTCACTCTTTAAAAATAAAAAATAATAACAAATTTTTAAACCTGAAACACTAATCTAGTGAAAGGGAAATTAGGTAGAAATCTTGGTGACATGGGTGTAGGTTGAGAGTTTATGAGCTAACACCAAATTGCATGGGAAATACTTTAAAAAGTCAATACCTGGATCTCATCTGTTTGAAGACTTTGTGAACATCAAAAGAAATCACCAAAAGAGTAAAAAGAAAACTCATGGATTGAGAAAAACTTTAGCTTCAAAGACATAATCCAAAATAAGAATTTGAAGGCCAAGGAGATGGCTCAGTAGAACAAGCACTTCCCTGGCAAGCTCAAGAGCCTGAATTGAATCCCCAGTTCCACGAAAAAAAAAAAGGAATCTGAGGTGAACACAAACTTATCAAAAGAAATACAAATGCCAAATATATGAAAAATTATTCAACATAATTGGTTCATTTGTGAAATACATCTCACCCCAGAAACTGCAGAATTTCATACGCAAATCAACACAACTACAGAAAATAGTGGTAAGTAAAATAAATCAGACACACACATTTAAGCATTGCATTGTCTCTCTACGTAAGAACTTGAAACAGTAAATAAAATCTTAAATGTACAATATACATTGTGAACGAGAAAAAACTGGTCACACTGAAGGGACAACTGAAATAAAGGAAAGAAGAAAAGAAAGAAATAAGAAAATGGAGAGATATAAATATAGATATGGAATAATTGTATTGCTGATTTTTATTGGTTTATGGAAAAGAATAGTTAATGGTTATATATTTTGTTTTTAATATTTTTATCCATTTTTCATACTTATATCTTGTAAACCAACTATTTGATGAAAAACGTATGCAATATAACATCCTTTTTTGAGTTTCTATCCTCCTGTTTAGTGAAACTTTGTATTTTTTCTAAGTTTTTATTCTCTTTATAAAAATTATAATCACACTTTGCTATGACTGAATCAGTTCTGATGTCTGATACTGCATTAATAGTTGTCAGAACACCCAGTGCAACTCTAGTGTTTCCAACTCTTTTGTAATCATTTTTAAAATACACTTTTATATGATAAAATTTATTTTAAATGTAGATGTATGTGTAGGTGGTAATATTCAGTGTAGATGGTTTGTATTTTACATCCTTGAAGCTTTCTCTACAATGTGGAGCAACATAGTCCTCTCCAAGGCTCTCCTAGGGGTGACCTGCTGCTACTCAACAAAGCTTCAGTGTAGCTGGTGTGTGTAGGCCAAATTCACAAGGTTCCCATGGAGTACACAGAATCCTCCTACGCTTTAAAAAGTTGGACCAGTGCAAGCACAAGCTTCATGCCTGGGATGGTGGCCAAGATTTATAGCTCATCAGAGTCCCAAAGAACACCCATAGTGGAATTTCAATGAATCAGGCTAACATTTTTGGGATTATGACTTTTTTTTTACAATGTTGATTCTTTCTATCCAGAATCAAGGAATATCTTTTAATTTTCTGAAATCTTCTTCAGTCTATTTTTTCGGACTATGATAATTTTTGCTATATAGGTCTTTTACTTCCTTTGTTAAATTGATTCCAAAAAATTTCATTTTGAAGGATCCTATTATAAAAGGTATGATTTTTCTATTTTGTTTTTACTGATATAGATAGATAGATAGATATAGATATATCATATATATTCAATTTTTTGAGTCTTGACTGTGTATCTAATTATGCTACTTAATTTAGTTATTAAAGCTCCAAGTCTTTTAGTGGAGGGTTTTTTTTTTCTTTTTGAGGGGGGGTTTTGTGTAGACTATCATGTCCCATTCAAAAAATAATAATTTATCTTTTCATTTGCTATTCTTATTCTCTCTCTTGTCTAATTGTTCTGGATCGTGCTTCCAATACTATATTGAATATGAGCTGTGACAGTGGACACACTTGTCTTGTTTCCTATTTTATAGTGAAAGCTTACAGTTTCATTCATTTAGTATGAAGCTGGCTGTTGTTTTGTCATAGATCACTTTTACCATAGAGAAGTGAAGTCCATCTTTTCCAGTTTTCTGTAGGGTTTTAGTAACATGAATGAGTTTTGGACTTTATCATAAACCTCAGTATCTGTTAAGCTGAGCATGCAGTTTTTGTCTTTGGTTCTATTGACTTATAATGATTTGCATATATTGAACCATACCTGCATTTTTGTGGTGAATCCTACTTGTTGGTGATGTATAATCTTCCTGTTTTGCTGCATTGTTTATTACTATTTCATTCACAAATTTTCATGAGTATAAAACACTCCATGCAAAAAACAAATACCCCATAGGTCATTTATTGTGGAAAGTTTAAATAAAGTTAATATCTCTCATTTCTCCAGGGAATGCACTGACTATAATGAAAGTTGAAACCTCAGGTTTAGAAACTTCTTACAGGAAAGTCCCCTAAGTGTAAGTTCCTAGTGGATTTGGACTGGTCCCTTGATGAATTGGAGATTGTGTCCCTTAATGAAACAGTATGTTTTGGGATGTTGCAGAAATAGCCTCACAGGGCAGAAAATGGTCTAATCTCATCATATTTGGACAAATGCCGTGAAGTTTGCCTATTGGTTATGGTTAGAAGGCTTCAAAAATCACATGTTCATCATGTGCTACATCTCTTTCTGTTATTTCACTGCCCTGGTTTGAACTTGCAAGTGGTCCAGGCAAGAGTGGATCAGACGCTGAGAGAGAATTAATCCTTTTAAGGAGGATGAATTTTGATAGATCTAGCAGAACAGGAGAGCTTTAATTTTCCCTTTGTTGCCTGTGTCTATTTTCCATTTGGCCTTTAGAGATAAGACATGCTCTGCCTGAGTCTGATTAAGAAAGTGCTCCAGACTTGCCAACCTCTTGACTAACATTACCAGAATGAATGCAAAAGCTGCAAACTAGTACCTCTCCAATGATGCTAAATGTTATCCATCACGGTATTCATTGGCTCTTGTCTTAGTACCAACTTCCATGAGCTTGCTTCCTCATTTATTGGCCACTAGGGTTTTGGATTTTGAAGCAGATAGAACCAGTGTGGAACCTGAACTTCCTGCTCCAGAAGAATATATAGCAGTAGCATCTGAATACAAGGAGTCCCTTTTCTGTTCTCATGACAACTGAATCACATTACTTCATTAAGGTATGTGTGGAAGGAGTTCATAAGCTCTCTTTAACCTGGTGATTCCAAACAGGTTAGCAGAAGAGTTACATTGTATAATGTGGTCTTCATAGTAGTTATTCAGGGTTGAACATAGAGTAATGTTTTCTCATCCAAACAATTCTTTTCAAAAACTTCATTTCAATCAACTAAGCAGCCAACCATGGAAGTATCTTAAGCAACTTGTATATAAATGTAGTCTTTATTTTTCTCTTTTTTCCAACTTTGAATTTTCTATGGACACAGTTACAATCCCAACAGTTAACAATAAAAAATGTGAAGGGTACAAACAATGAAAGTAATCAAATACAATTAGTCAAAGCAGCTATATGTTACTATGCTCTGTCCAGAAAAAAATAATATTTTTTCATTTATGTATTTGGTACAGAGTCTCACTACATAGCTCAGACTCATAGTTATCCTCCTCTTTTCTGTTTTCCCAGAGTTGACATTAAAGACTTGCATTACCATGAGTGAACTCAGTTGCTGATTCAGCAGTGCCCTGGGGGTGTGGCAGGCTGTGCATATGGGATTGAGGATCCTACTCTGGTCCCTGCACTTGCAAAAGCAGGTGCTTTAGTCAGAGGAATTAATCCATTCATAGATATCTTGAAGGATATATTTCTGAATACATGGGTAATTGTGGATAGCACTGAAGTAAGCATGGCTATTTTTCCTATATGTACCTCATTTTACATCATAAACTATTTGTATAGATAGAATTTTGAATGATCTCATCAAATTCATTTACTAAAACTTTTGCAAATTTAGTTGAAATTTTAACCAACTTATAGATTTACTCAGGGTAATAAATACCTTCATAAATCGAAAGAAAATATTTTTTACCATTATCTTTAAGAACATTAGCAATACTTCCAAAGTGAGTACCCTTTTGACCTTCTTTCTTTCTTTTTTTCTTTCTTTCTTTCTTTCTTTCTTTCTTTCTTTCTTTCTTTCTTTCTTTCTTTCTTTCTTTCTTTCTTTCTTTCTTCTTTCATTTTGGCTGGCTCAGCCTGCCTTGAGGGTGGTACTGAGAAAACATGTGGTGCAGGGGATTAAACTGCAGTCCCCGCTGCTGCCTAAGCTTGCCTAAGCAAGATGTTTAGATCACTGAGCTATCTCTCCAGGGTTATTTCAATTCTTCAGAAAAATTTCACTTGGATATTTAGTATGTAATAATAAAGACATACTAGTTTTCTTCAGTTACCAAAGACTTGAATTACTATTTAAAATTGATTGTTTTATATGCAGTGAAATTATGTGGAAACAATGATTTTATTATTCCCTGAATTCCTTTTATTATTCCTTGGGAAATATCACAAAATATTGAATAATATCTTTCAAAATAATAACTGTTTTATAATATTTTAAAATAGCCTGAGTATTCTCTTTCGACATACTTGTATCAATGCTATTAGATTTAAATGATTAGCTATAAAAATCTTGAAATAGAAAGTCTTTTTGATCTATTTTCAAGAAATGGATATTAGGTGTAGTTTAATTGCATAGTAATTAAGAAGAAGAAATACTGGAAAAGGCTGGTCTAGCATGCGAATTTCATCAGATTTTCCTTGAGTGAATAATACGTTATGCCTCCATTACTTGTAAAGTTTAGTTATTCTGGACAAATTTTTTACTTTGGAGTTTGAATGTACCCCACAAAGCCACATGTTCAAGCCTAGGTTGCCAGCATACAGTAATATTTGCAGGTGTTGAGACTTTTGGGAGGTTGCAAAAAGATTCTAGCAAAAGGAGGTAGAGCTTTGAAAGCATGTACCCCAAATGGACATTGGGATTCAACCTTTACCTTTCTTGCAGGGAGCAGATGGCCTCCTGTCATGTGTATTGGCTGTGATACACCATGATACATGATGTAGTGTGTCCTGGGCACAGAAACACAGGTGTCAGAAACCATGATCCAGAATAATTGTTTTTTAAAGTTGATTATCTCAGGGATGTTTTCAGTGATAGACAGGGCAAATGATACATTGCTCTTGGTTGATGTAGTATTTGATTTCTTTTAAAATTATACATTATTCACCTACACATCCTTTCTGCAGATTTTGGGTGAAGAAACCTGCTGTTACTATAATAGGGTTTTATTATATGTCACTTAACATTTGTTCTTTCTGCTTTGAGGATTCTCTCTTTATGCTTCATTTTGGCAGCTTGAGATTAATATGCATTAAGAAGGCCTGGTTATATTCCTCTTCATAGATTTCATATTATATCTTTTATAATACTTGAGAAATTCTTAGACATTATTTGGTTCAAAGTTTTTGTCTTTTACCAGTATTTCCTTTTCTTAAATATTGTGCTAATATGAACGTTATGCCTTAGTGTATTTTATATTTTTAAAATTTACAGCTCTTACAGGGCTGATTCAAGAGATCTATTTTGTGCACAAAAATTCATTGTTCTGCTCAATGTATTCTGTAGTAATAGCTGAGAATTGCATTTTTATTTTACTCACAATGTCACGATTCAAAAGCATAGGGCCTTAACAAAAACAAATTGATACATCTATGAAGTTTTCATTTCATAATCTACTAAAACAATAACATCTGATTCTCTAAAAGAAAATATATCAAATGTGAAAATATAGATTAATAATGAAAGAAAGGTGCTCAGTATAGGAAACTTACCAAAATATCCAATGCACAGAGGTAAGAAATTTTAAAATATAGATTAAAGATTATTTAAAAGACAATATTACTATGTCTACCTATCAAAGATGTAGTCATTTACACTGATATCCATCAGGATCCTCTTCACATTGAACACAAGACAGTAACCTATCATCAAAGGATGGAGTTACGGACAAGAGAAAGATTAATTTTACACCCCTTGTTCAGAATACTCTTTTAATATTGTGCCATAAAATGAAAAAAAAAAAACAATTTTCATGATGGTCACTAGTTCAACTTAGAAAGTCTTCTTCATTTAAACCTATAGCAATTAGTTTGCTTCCCAACATTACATAAAGGAAAGTTGAACTTGTAAATGTCTCTTCACTCTTACAGCTACTAATCCTCAAGTAAATGAACCAAGCAATGCTCCCAAAACATACTAATAATAATTTGTTTTCAATTGTGTTATTAAAATATTCAAGAAGAGGACATGAAAACAGAAACAAATTTCAGTGGTTAGAACAATATACCAAAAGAGATCTCAGTATTTAACCAGTATTACAACTACAGATACTGATTAATAAAATAGTTAACTTATTCAGAATTTTGAAAGAGCTGACTTATATTACTTGTTTTCTTGTTGTTTTTCTGTGAAGAGAAGTAAATAATCATGAGAGAGAAAAACCGAACCTCTGTGGTAGAATTTGTCTTCCTGGGTCTCTCACAGGATCCAAATATACAACTTCTTCTCTTCTTCGTGTTTATGGCCATTTACTTGCTGACAATCCTGGGAAACCTGTTAATGGTCATACTGATCCATATAGACTACAGACTCCACACACCTATGTACTTTTTCCTGAGAAACCTGTCCTTTGCTGATCTCTGTTTTTCTACCACTACAGTGCCTCAAGCACTTGTACACTTTCTGGTGAAGACAAAAACCATTTCCTTTGTTGGGTGCTCAACACAGATAGTTGTTTTACTTCTGGTTGGGAGTACAGAGTGTGCGCTTCTAGCAGTGATGTCCTATGACAGGTATGTGGCTGTGTGCAAACCACTGCATTACTCCAGCATCATGACACATGGAGTATGTATCCAGATGACTGTAGTTTCCTGGGGCAGTGGTACATTTGCATCCCTGGTGGACACTATATTCACATTACGTCTTCCCTACCGAGGAAACAATGTCATTAACCATTTTTTCTGTGAGCCTCCTGCCCTTTTGAAGCTGGCTTCAGCAGACACTTACACAACAGAGATGGCCATCTTTGCCATGGGTGTGGTAATCCTTCTGGCTCCTGTCTCCATCATCCTCATCTCCTATTGGAATATCATCTTCACTGTGGTCCAGATGCAGTCTTCAGAAGGAAGGCTCAAGGTCTTCTCTACTTGTGGTTCCCATCTCATTGTTGTTATTCTCTTCTATGGTTCAGGAATATTTGCCTACATGAGGCCAAATTCCAAGATAATGAATGAAAAGGATAAAATGATCTCTGTGTTCTACTCAGCAGTGACACCGATGTTGAACCCTATCATTTACAGCCTGAGGAACAAGGATGTCAAAGCAGCTCTCAAAAGAGTCATTGCAATATAGTTTTGGGTGATGGTTACCGGTGTGTATAATGCCATTTTTGATGATACGGAGAGAAAAAAATTATGTATGTGAAAATTTCCCAATTTTAGCTATTCCTCGACTTTTCCTTTTATAGTTTTCTGAGATATTTTTAGCATAGTTTCCACTGCAAACAAGGCACTTTAGAAGACCCATAAGGTTGGGTCGGCGAGATGACTCAGTAGATTAAACACTTCCTTGGCAAGAGCGAGGATCTGAGTTCAATCCCTAGTTCTGCCAAAAAAAATAAAGGAACACACCAAATCAAATCAAATAAACAAAATGCAAAAGAAGAAAATAGGAGAAAAATGAAGGAAGGAAGAAAAAAATAAAGTGAAGTGATGAATGAAAAAAGGTTGGAGAAAGCAAAAAGTGAAGGAAGGACTAAGAAAGTAATGGCAATTTCATTCCTAACCCATACATATACATGCAGAAATTTTAACATGTAGATATAAAGCTTTGATCAAAGTTCCAAGAACAAATAAATAATAACAGCAAATGCTTTTAAAAATTTATTTTCTAGCAATAAAATAACATCTTTCATTCTTGCTTGTATATATGAAATACTTTTTGAACCCATATATTCTAGCAATGTTTACAATTTGTAAAATGGAAAAGTGTAAATTCAAGAAATAATAAATGATAAAATTTTCTGAAGAATGCATATAAAATTAATAAAATAACAGTTTTCTAACAGTGCATATGCAGTTAAAATTTTTAAGAATACACATAAATTTAAGAAAAAAGTACAAAAAGTTGACACTAAAAGTGTAGATTGAGGTGCGTTTTCTTGAAGTATGGTCCTTCTTAAATACTAAAGAATCTATCCAATGTGGTATAGTAAAAAATGAATGTAAGATTATTTAAAATGTCAGTAGAATACAGATTTCTAAGAAATTGGTTCTCTTTTGCCTTGATAGACCATTTAAACTTTTTAATGTAAACTGACGTTGATACATTACAATCATTTATTGTTCCGGGGTTACATGTTAAGAATGCTTTTCTCTACTGGATGATGTAGGACACATGATTTCAACAATTTCCATGAAAGCCAACTCTAAATAATTCTTTTCACTCTAAAGTTTCTGTATTTTGAGGTGTAGGATAACTTTTATGATGAATGAGTTGTGAAATTATTTGTTTTACACTAAGCCTGCAATGGATTACAAATTCCATGACACTAAAGAGTGTTTCTCAATACTATTGCTTAAGAACTAACATATAAACAATTTCACTTGTTGGAATTAACTCTCCAAATCTCCTTGGGCAGTTGCTAAGCTCTTCTTTGTGGAGTTTCAACTCACCTATAAATAAGGAAAATTTCACTTCTTCATTTCTAAGCATTATTCCTTATATTTCTCTATCTTCTTTAAATGCTCAGTCTCATGTATCCAGAGCTATATTGAATAGGAGTGATAGTGGTAACCTTGTCCTGTTCCTGATTTTAAAGCTAAGGCTTTGATTTTTTGATTGACTATGAACTGGGCAGCTCATTGTCATAGATGGCTTTTATCAGGTAGATGTAAAGACCATTTACTCTGATTTTCTGTAGGTAATTTTATTCTATAGTTTTATCTTGAATGAGATTTGGACTTCATCAAAAGGTTTTGTACATCTATAGAGATGATAATGATTTTTGTCTTTGGTACTGTTGATATGACCAATTACATTTATTGAATTACATATGTTGAACCATTCCTACAGTCCAGGGAATAATGCCAATTGATTGTAACATATAGTCTTCTTGATGACTCGCTGAATAATCTTTGATAGCATTTTACTGAGAAGGTTTTTTTCTATATTCATGAGGGACATTGGGATATAGTTCTCTTTTCTTCTGTTTCAGCTAATTTTCTTTTTTAATTAATTTTATTAAGAAACAATTAGCAAAGAGACAGTTTCAAAACAAGTTAGTAGAACAGTTGCAATAATTAACACATTGTTTATTGTTGTCTTTGTAGTAGTTATACATAGTATAAGATGCAGACAAGATATCCTGTCCAAACACTATTAGTAAAAATCTTTCTTCTCATTGAATTAAGAGAAAGTAGCTGTATTTCTATCCTATTTTGTATATAGAGATACAAAATTGTCCTTCATTTATATCCCATTTTTTTGGTTTAGTTTTGTCAGAGTTGTGTATTCTATTACCATTTAAATATTGTAGTTCTCTTGCTTTGTTGGATCTTTCTCTGTTTTTTGTATCAGAATAATACTTGCCTGCAGGAATGAATTCAAAGAATAGTTTCCTCTTTCGGTTTCATTGAAGTGTTTGAGAAGAGTTGGCATGAAATTTTCCTCAAATATCTCATAGAACTCATCTGTAAATCCATCAGAACCTGAACTTTTCTTGTATTAGAGTTTTTCACTGTATTTTTAATTTTATTGATACTGAGTTATTCTGAATTTTACATTTTCTTGATTCAGTTTTGATAATTCACATCCATCTAAACATTTGCCCATTTCTTATGTCCTTTCCATCCTGTCAGAGTAAAGATGTTGGAAATATGAACTGATCATCTTCAATTCTTCAGAATCAGTAGTGATTCTTCATGTTACTTTTCTTATTTTATGAATTTTTTTTTACTTTCTTCTTTTTTTGTATTTTTAGGGAAGGATCTACAGAGTGTTCCAGATCTCACTGCTAGAGTAGACTCCTAGTGATTCTCCTGTTTACAGCCTCCCATGTTCTGGGATTACAGGCTTGCACCACTGTGCCCAGACTCAATGGCAACCTCAGGGCACCCTGGAGGCGGGGCCTGCATGGCAACCTGGGTGATCAAATCCCTGGCCCTCATGCCTGCTTGCAGGCTCTTTAGTCTGCTGAGTTATTTAGCTGGCCCTTCTTTACTTTTTTGATAACTGCATGAAAAAATTGTACATTTTATAACTAAATGCGATAGTATATCAGAACACTAAGTCATCACTCAAAAATCAGTACCCTAGAGAGATGGTAGGCAAGCAATGATGTAATTGCCATTTAAATTAGAGTACTCTGAGTAAATAGATCAAAGAGATTATCAGAAAATATGCCTTTCTTCTGGATAGTAAGAAATAACATTTTGAAAATAGCCATACTCCCAAATTTGTTGCACAGATTCAATGCAATTCTATAAAAACACCTTTAAAAAGCCTCACACATCCTGAGAAATTATTCCTATCTTTGATCTGTAACCTGAAGAAATCTAAAACAGCAAACACATTCCTGGGAGACAAAGACAAGACAGAAGCATCACAATCCCTGGCTTAAAATTATACTGCAAAGCTACTATGATAAAATCAGTGTGATACAAAAAAAAAAAAAAAAAAAAAAAAAAAAAAAAAAAAAAAA
>NW_004524935.1:940968-949713 GCF_000260255.1 Octodon degus
AGGCCAACCATGTTCCCTGAAGAAAGATAGTAACTTTCATAACTGGATCAGAGAAAACTGGCTTTCAATATGCGAAAGTCTACAATTAGACCTATGCCAAACACCATGAACTAAATTATAGTCGAAATGGATCAGAGGTCTAAATATTAAAAAGGAACACTAAATCTTCTGCATAAAAGTTACACAAAAGTCTTAATATCATAAGTGCATGTAGACGGTTAATGAACTAAAATAAAAGTGCATGGAAAATACATTAAAGAATTGACAACTGTGATCTCAACCTTTTTTTTTTTTTTGTCTGTGTGTTTTATCTTCATTGCCCCTTGGTCAAGTACAACCTTGTAGGTTGGTCTTATAAAATATTCCCACAATTATCCAATACTTATTCAATAGAACCTACTGAGCCTTTTGAAATATTAAGTAGCTCTTGGATTCAAAATTGCACAAGAACTGGTGCACTCAATTCTCCAACATTCATCACAGTCTTACTAACAGACAACATTCCAACTCACTGCATGGAAGAATTTCATATCTTTGAAATGTACCTATCACATTTTGGTAACCACATTGATCCTCAAATAACATCAGTGAAAACAGTGACCTCTACCCCAACCTCACCATCAAAGGAGCAGGAACCCTGTCCATGCTGTGTATAATTTCAGGAGACTGGTTGACACACAGCATACTCTCAAAGCTTCAGGGATCCAGGCTGAGACCCAGACAGCTTCAAAAGCTTGATGAGCCATGTCCCACCCACCTAACATTGCAGAAGCAGTACTGAACCTCACTGAATATTGAGAGTTTGGATAATCTTAAAACAAGTGATCAAAAGGCAACCTCAGACTGGCAACTCACTGCAAACAAGTCCAGGACACAAAGTTATAAAATAACATGGAAGTCATACATCTGAACCTTCTTTCTTTTTTTTTTTTTTCTTTTGTATTTTAGGGAAGTGTCTACAGGGAGTTCAGGGTCTCACTACTAGATCAGACTTGTAGTGATCTGCTTATTTCCAACCTATTAAGAGCTGGGATTACAGGTTTGCATCACCATACCCAATCTCAATTGCTGGCTCTGTGTGCCCTTGGGTCTGAGCCACCACGACAGGCCCGAGGATCAAACCCCTGTCCCCTGCTCTGAAATTTCTAAAATGATAGAAACTGAAGTAAACAAACAATGGCATCAGGCTACAGAACAAATCAGATCAGAGTAGGCAAAAAAGAAAGAAAAAAGAAACAAAGAAATGACAACAATCATGGAAGAATTGCTCAGCATATCTAAAGAAGACAAATTTAAACAATAAAGGAAAATAAAAAAATGATGAAAACCCTGAACAAACAATACAAGAAAGAACTGCAATGCATGAAATATATTTGAAAAAATATTCAGGAAATTAAGAATTTTGTGCAGAGCTTTTAAAACCTCTTGAATAAAACTGAAGGTAGAATTTCTGACCTTACTGACAGCATTGCAGCTAGCAATCACAAAAGAAAAGATCTCTAAAAATAACAAAGAGGGGCCGGGGTGATGGCTCAGCAGAATAAGTACTTCCTTGGCAAGCACAAGGGCCTGAGTTCAATCCCCGGTTCCACCAAAGGGGGGAAAATGACCTTAAAAATAGCAAGGAAGCAGGGAATAGCAATTCAATAGCTGCAAGATAATACAAAGAATAACAATATAGGATTTATGATAAAGGAGGAGTCCACACAAATGACATAAAAATACTCTGCAGAAGAAGGAGTTACAGAAGCATAGGATAAGAATCTCACACACATTTAAGTGAGTCGTGTAGAACTCCAATCATCCATAACCAAAGTAAATCTTTGCTCAGTCACATGATAATCAAGATCTCAGAAAAACAGAATCTTAAAAACTGTAAGAGAAAAACACAGATCGCTTATAACAGAAAATCCATCTGAATAGCAGCAGAATTCTCAACACAAAACATCCAGCCAAGAATAATTTGGAGAGAAGTATTTCAGATCCTAAAAGAAAACAACTTCTGGGCTGGGAGATGACTCAGTGGAATAAGCGTTTCTCTGGCGAGTGCAAGGGCCTGAGTTCAATCCCCGGTTTGGCAAAAGAAAGAAAGAAAGAAAGAAAGAAAGAAAGAAAGAAAGAAAGAAAGAAAGAAAGAAAGAAAGAAAGAAAGAAAGAAAGAAGCAAGCAACTTCTAGTCCACTTTGATGTACACTACAAAACAATTTATGAAAATTAATGAAGAGATGAGATAGGTCCCCAACAAAGAACAACTGAAAGAACTCATGACAACCAACCATATCATAGGAAGCAATCAAACAAAGGAAATAAAATATATATACACTGAAAATTAAAGTACTATGAGAAAGAGACTGAAGATAATTTCAGAAAATTGAAATATATTCTTTGTTCATGGATAAGAAGAGTCAACACTGTGAAAATGTCCATATTTCTAAAAGTGTTACACAGAATCAATGTAATCCAGATTAAAATACTATTAGTATTCCTCAGAGATTTTTAGAAAATTATTCCTAAAATTAATCTGCATGCAGAAGGGATCAGTGTAGAAAAAGCAAACCTGGGAAACAAAGGCAGGAGGCATTGGAGTCCCTGACTTGAAAGAATACTACAAAGCTACTGTGACAAAATCAGCATGATACTGTCAAAGACACAAATGTGACCACCAATGGAACAGATTCAAAGATGCATACACAACTACAAACTCAAGCACAAACTCAAGCACATTATCCTTGACAAAGGGGGCAACCACGTTCATTGGAAGGAAGATAGCCCACCTAATGAATATTGTTTTTTAAAACCTGGTTTTCCATGTGGCAAGACTACAACTAGAACTAAGTGAAAATTGATCAAATATATAAATATTAAAATAGAAGCACTAAGTGTACTTGAGGAGAAATAGTGAAGACATAAGGGTCAGCCAAGAATTATGAACAAAAATGAACTGAGGGGAAATACTTTAAAGAGTCAACAAATGAGATCTCATCTTACTGAAAAGTTTCTGCACATCAAAATAGATTACCAACAGAAAAAATAGCAGACTGACTATTTGGGAAAATATTGTGGAAAAACAATTTAACCATCTGTCTCTCAGTCAAAGGACTTCTATCAAGAATGTATAAAAAATTTTCAAAATAAAGTCCCCAAAATTCAAAGACCAAATCCAAAAATGGGTATCTGAGATAAACACAAACTTCTCAAATGAATACAAATACCAAATATATATGTGAAAAAAAATTCAATAGCATTGGTCATTCATGAAATGCAAATTAAAAGAACTCTTAGAAAGCATGGTTATCATCAAGAAGGCAACCAGGCATCTTCCTGGAAAGCACAAGATCCTGACTTCCATCCCAGCTAGCAGAAAAAAAAAGGCCAGGGGGATAGCTCAGCAGACAAAGTGCCTGTTTAGGCAACCACAGGGACTTAAGTTTGAACCCAAGCACCACAAACCATGCCAGCATCATCACTGGGTGTGCTGAGCCAGCCACAGACTGGGCATGGTGCTGCATGCCTGTAATCCCAGTGGTAGGGAGGATGAAAAGAGGAGGATCACTATGAGTCCAAATTCCATAGCGAGATCTTGTACTAAATGCTTTCAAAAAAAGTTCACTAATAGCAAATGCCGGAGGATCTATTTGGAAAAAGGAATGCTTCTCTATTGTTGGAAATGTAGATGCATACAACCACTATCAGAATCATTGTGGAGATGCCTCAGGATACTATGATTAGAGGTCCAATTAAGCTCAGCTGTTCTCCTTCTGGGTATTCTTCCGGAAAATCTGAAAACATCATACCACAGGTTTATATGTGCATCCATATTTACAGCAGCACAGATTGCCATAGCTAAACGTTGTAAGCAATGCAAATTCCATCAACTGAGAAATGTATTAAAAAGATATTTTTATACAATGGAATATTTCTCAATTATGAAAAGATAAATTTGAGGGGTTTACATATAAATAAATTAATTTGCTGCCCCCAAAATGGACTTAGGGCCACTTTCAGCAATTCATTACACTTGCTTCTCTTCACTTCATTTCCTGACAGCTGTAACCATTAGCATCAAGTTGAATTATTCAAGTGACCTGGACCATGGGCTAGAGGCAGGTTGATTTGGAGGTAGAGCAGGTTCGCTATCTTAAAATAAATTGAGAAACCCTGAAGAGAAGCTAGTTAAAAAGAAATAGATTTTGATGAGCTTTCACCATGTGAGCAAACATCCCTGTAAAGGTCATAGACATCATTGCAATGCAGAATTTCCCAGAATCTACTGATGTTCAGGCTTTGGAATGGACAGTTGCTCTAAGTGGATTGGACACGGTTGGAATGGCCTGATCTGGATCTAGAAGAAACTGTCTTATGTGTTGCCTGCTATCATCCACATCAAGCATCACCCTTACTAGAGAGAAAAGAGGTGACTATTCTGTGCTAGCATCAACTTGGTACCTGCCTCAGCAGGTAGAGAAAGTACCTGCTGAATAATGTAGATGTGTAGTTTACAAGTCCAGTTGCATTTGTGATGGTGCTCACAAGGGACTTGAGATACATGATTTAGAGAGAGTTGAGAAACTCTGTATAGGAACACCTGGGAGACTGATTGACTGTTGTTTTTTTTTTAAGTATGGAAAATAAAATTTAATGTGGCATTAGAATGGAAATCAGAAAGTGACACCAAGGAGTCAATTTAAAGAAGCAGCCAATCATACATATTATCTTACACAATAAGTAAAATAAATAACCCCTCAGATAAATTTACAAAGCATAGAGAAAAAATAGTTCATTTAATAACAAATTAAAAAATAAATAAAAGTAGATAACAAATTGAGAAGACCATAATTACTATGAAAAATTATGCTACAGAGTATTAGAATCATTTGCAGAAATGGGTACATTCCTAAGTCTATGCAAATTACTACAGTTCAACAAAAAATGTACAAGAAACTGTTGAATGTAACACTTGAATTTTTTTTAGTGATTACATTCATTCTATTCACAAATACCTTGCTGAAGATATTTTTCATCTATGTTCATTCAGGAGATTGGCCTGAAGTGTTCTTTTTATTCTGGTATATGTTTGATTATGGGATTAGTGTGACGCTGACTTCCACCAATGTGTGGGAAGAATTACACAATTTTCTAATTTATTAAATAGCTTGAGTACTTTACATGATATAACCTATTGGAAGGTTTTGTAAAACTCAGGATTACAAAGTAAAAATTTGCTTAATATTATGATTTTTTTGCTTTGTGATTGGCTGTTTAAAATGTGGAAAAATCAGTCTGAGAAGAACAATGTACCTTGTCTTGATGAAGTTGTTAAAATGCTTGATATGGGCTTTGAACCATAGAAATGGAAGATTGTGGATCATATAAGACCTGATGTGCGAACCTTAATATGCAGTTCAAGTTGGTAAAAGAAGTAAAACAGCTTGCATGACATTTACAAAAAGATTATATTCATATAAGCGTTGGTGCTCTAGAGCTGAGTACAGACCACAATATTCTTCAGGTAATGGATGTACATCATTATGTAGAAAAGCATGAGAATCTTCTTCGCCTAATAGAAGAGATCCTGAGTGACAATAATAAAATCATTGTTTTTGTTGAAACAAAAAGACGTGATGAGTTCATCAGGAAAGAGAAGAGAAACAGTTGGCTTGCCATGAGTATCCATGGTGACAATAGTCAACTGAAATCTGACTGTGCTCTAAATGAATTCTAGCACAGAAAAGCTCATATTGTGATTGATATGGATGATGCAATCTTTCTTTCCTCCAAAGGATTAGATACAAAAGATGTGAAATTTCTTATCAATGATGATTACCCTAATTCGTCAGATGATTATGTTCATTAAATTAATAAAAGGCAAAAGATTTATATGATCTGAAGAGAAACCAGAGTATGATTATGTTCATTAAATTAGAAGACTTCCTCACAGAACCAAAAAAATGTACAACATGCACAGTCTTTACTCATATTAGCATAAAGAAAGTGAGTGATCTTAGCTTGAGTTTCATGAAGCTAATCAAGCAATTAATCTCAAATTGCTTCAATTCATTGAAGACAGAGGTTCAGGTCATGCCAGGGGTGAAGGAGACATGAAGGGTGACTGCTGGAATAGATTCTATGCAGACAAAGGCCCTGGATTTAATACCTTTAGAGATAGGAAAAATTATAACAGAGGTTACTCCAGTCTGCAGTCTGCTAAGAATTTTGGGGGCAAAAATCTCAGAATTGTGCCTATAGTGCTGTAAATTACATCAATGAAAGATTTGGAAGGAATTTTGTGTCTGCTGATATATAGATCAGCTTTAGAAGTGGGAATCCAAAAGGGATTTACTGGAATTATGATAGCACTCTATAATATGGAAGTAATGTTTCAAATATGCATAATAGTGTAAATCCATAGGCATATGCATATCATGCTACTGTAGCTGCACCTATTATTTGTTATTCAATGCCAATAGGATAATCTCAGTAAGACATGGAAGTATATATATATATATATATATATCTGTTTTTCATAATGTCTCTTTATATTGTTTGTTAGCAGACAAGACTGTTATTTAGGAAACTCAGGAAATGCAGTAATGACTATGGTGTAACAGTAATTATGGAACTTAATTTTTTAATTTAATTTGGATATTTCATTGCAGGAACAATTTTATGGTTTATATTTGCACTAGACAATGCACACAGCATTTTCACAGAAGTAACTATACAATGATTTGAAATACAATAAATGAATGCAATGCATGTGCTTCTAATAAAGATATTTGAAGACTGAAAGAAATATGTAGAGCAAAGTGCATCCTTCCACACGGTTGAGAAGATTGTGATTTTTATGGTAATTAAAGAGATGGAAATGGAACTTTTTCTGTGAGTGAGACCTTTGGCCATACTCTGAGGACCTCTAGAGATCCAGCCCAGCCTTGGCGTATGTGTGGGAGAACTTCCACTCTGCTCTGCTCGCCAGACCTCTCTGGACCCAACTGAGGCCCACAGTGTGAGTGAGACCTTGCCTAGTGCTCTCAGAACCCCTCGAACTACACCAGACCTAGCCCAGGCCTCGCGTGTGAGACCTTTGCTGTCTTTTGGGGTGATTCCCGACCCAGCCCATGCATGGTGTGTGTGTGGGAGAGCTTCCATACTGCTGCACTCACCACACCCCTCCAGAAGCAGCCCAAGCCCTCTGTGTGAGGGAGAACATCCCCGTGCTCCAGGGTACCCCTCCAGGCCCAGCCAAGGCCTGGCATCCAGGCCTGGTGTGAAACCATCCAGCTTATGTTCCTTCAGAGAGCCTAGGCACAAGAAGCACCCAGCTAATCCAGGAACAGAATGTCTTTCCAGATGGGCAAAGCAGGCTCACTTCCATGGGCTGGAGCAGGAAAAAGCTGAGCACAGCAACCAGACCCAAGCCAAGCAAATCAGGACAAGTTCAAATTTCATAGAACTGGACCTGGTAGGCTGAGACATTTTGGTAGACCCAGATCTATGAAAGCATCCTTCCTCCCTCTTGATGCAGAGAGGTAGCAAAAGATTTCAGTAGCTTCCAAGATTATCACTTTATGAAAGCTCTACAACAAAGGTAAGAGGACAATGCTATACAAAATGACAAGGAGAAGGAGCAAAATGAAACTGCAGGCCCAGAGCCCACACAAAACAAATGGAGGAGACACTATCATAAAAGTATCTAAGAATCACACACCTGAAATCTCTGAATTAATAGCATCTGAAGAAAAGAAAGAACTGCAGAAAGGTATTGAGGAAGTCAGATCATAAATAACCCTGAAATAAAAATGGAAATCTCAGAATTGGTAGTGTCTGAAGTAAAGAAACAACGGCAGAAAAGTATAGAGAAAATCAGATTAGAAACAATCTGTGAAGCAAAGAAGAAAGGATAACTATAATGAAAGAATTAAGAACTGTTTCTAAGGAAGACAATGAAAGAACCAACAGAAGAGAATAGAAAAACGATGGAGAGTGCCTGCTCATTAGCTCAGTTGTCTAAGTGCCTTTTAAGCAAAGGCAGTCAGGCTCAGGTACTGTGGTTCGATCCCCAGATCCTCATGCCTTACCAGATCTGCCCTCAAGGCAAAAAAAAAAGTTTAATCAATGTTTCTATGGAAGAAGAAAAAAGAAGAAGAAGGAGGAGGAGCAGAAAGAAAGAAAGAAGAAAGAAAGAAAGAAAGAAAGAAAGAAAGAAAGAAAAATGATGAAATCCTTGAATGAGCAATATAGGAAAAAAGTAAATTGCATGAAGCAAAGTAAAAGAGATATAGAGGAAATTAAAATCTGAATCACAAGCTGGTAAAACTGTTTGAATGAAAGTGAACATAGAGACCCAGTCCTAGCCCAGGTCCGGTGAGTGTGTGGAGAGCTTCCTGCTAAACTGCGCCAGAGGGACCACTCCAAGCCCAGGTGCAGCGTGGGCGGGACCCTCTAACAACCAATTGGGCCCCCCCCCACCACTCCACAGTGCCTCCGCCGCCCCGCCCGCCGAGAAACAATTTTTGACGCATACCGGAGCCCCCAGACACAGTCCAAGCCCAGGTCACGTGAGTGTGTGTGGAGAGCTTCCTCTTGCCCCTAGTTCACTTTGCCACCTCCAGGCACAGCTCAGGCCTGGCATACACGCCTGGGGTGTAATCTTGCAGCTGCAATCCCTGCAGAGAGTGTAGAGAATAGATCCAACCAGCTAGTCCAGGAGCAGAACATCTTGCCACAGGGGCACAACAGGTTCAC